>NW_012103754.1:160200-168404 GCF_000951045.1 Mandrillus leucophaeus | reverse complement strand
AGGATGGTCTCGATCTCCTGACCTCGTGATCCGCCCGTCTCGGCCTCCCAAAGTGCTGGGATTACAGGCTTGAGCCACTGCGCCTGGCCTCCTAACTATCAGGGTTTTATCAGAACCTAGCAGGCCTGGGCCTGGGAGAAGGCAAATAGCCAATTCCAGGCATCTATAGCCATCACATCACACCTGAGGAGAGGGGACGAGAAGCACAGGTGAATGTCATAGTCCAGGTCACAGAATCAGCAAACACCAAGACCAGCTCTGAGGCCGGTGAGACGCTTCCCTCCACCACACCTCACCTCCACTTCACTAAAGATTGATGTAAAGCATTTCCTTTCACCAAGTATGTCATGTCCAGCTTTCAACAGAAAATTACAAGGCACACTAAAAGGCAAAAAAATAGAGAAAAAGTGAACAGTGTGAACATCGAAACCAGAGTCAGATGCAGCAAGAATGTTGGAATGATCAGACCAGGAATTTAAAATAATCATGATTAATATGCTAAGTGCTCTAGTGGAAAACGTTGACAACATGCAAAAACACAGGTAATCTAAGTAGAGAGATCTAAGAAAGAAATGCTAGAAATCAAAAACACTGCAACAAATGAAGAATGCCTTTGGTGGACTTGCTAGCAGACTGGACTTGTCTGGAGGGAGCCTCTGAGCTTGAGGAAATGTCAATAGAAGCATAAACCTGACCAGAATTGCAGTGGATTTTTTGGTAGAAACCAACAAGTTGATTATAAAATTTACAAGAAATTCCAAGGAACCTAGAATGGCCAAAATATTTTTGAAAAAGAGGAACAAAGTAGAATGAACACTTCATGGTTTGAAAACTTATTACAAAGTAATAGTGATGAAGACAGTGGGATACTGTAGAAGGACAGCAGTGTAGATCAATGGAATCAAATTGAGAACCTAGAAATAAACCTTTATCTATGGCCAACTAGACTTCAACCAGGGTGCCAAGACCATTTGATTGGGAAAGAATAGTCCTCTCAACAACTGAGGCTGGGACAACTGGACAGCCACATGCAAAAGAATGGAACTGGACTCTTACCTTACACCATAAACAAAAATTAACTCAGTATGGATCAAAGGTCTACATGCAAGAAATATAAAATTATTAGGCAAAAACATAGGAGTAAATCTCCATAACTCTGTATTTGGCAAATAATTCTTACATGTGACATTAAAATCACAAACAACAAAAGAAAATATAGATACATTGGACTTTATCAAAATTAAAATCTACACTTTAAAGAGCCATGAAGAAAGAGAAAAGTCAACTCACAGAATGAAAGAAAGCTTTTACTGATCATAGATTAGATGAGGCACTGGTGTAAGAATATATAAAGAATACTTGCAACTCAATAATAAGAAAATAAATAACCCAGCTAAAAAGTTGACAAAAGATTACAATACACATTTCTGCCAGGAAGGTATACAAGTGGCCAATATGCACATGTAAAGATGCTGAACTTTCTAGTCATCAGATTAAATTAAAGCCAATCAAAGCATAATGAGATACCACTGCCATCCAATAGGATGTCTGGAATTAAAAAGTTGACTAATAGCAAGTGCTGGTAAGTATAATACACGAGAAGTTAGAATTCTCACACACTACTGGTGGAAATGGTCCAGCTGCTTTGAAACCCAGGCTGGCAGTGCCTCAAATGATTCAACATAGAGTTGCCTTGTGATCCAGCAATTCTGTTCCTAGATATATACCTAAGAGAAACGAAAACATATGTCTATACGTAAAGTTGAACACAAATGTTTATAGTAGCATTGTTCACAAAAGTTAACAAGTGTACACAGTCCAAAAGGTCATCATTTGACAAATGAAGAAAAAATATGGAATATCCACACAATATAATATTATTTGGCCGTAAAAAGGAATGAAGTCCTGATACATGCGTCAACATAGATGAACTTGACACAAGACCACATATTGTGTAATTCCATTCATATCAATTGTCCAGAACAGGAAATCTATATAGACACAAAGTATATTCATTCTTGCTTAGGGCTGGGGGCAGTCTAGAGATTGGAAGATAGGGAAATTATGGTTAAAATGTATGGGGATTTTTTTTTGTTTTTTTGTTTTTGGAGACCGAGTCTCGCTCTGTTGCCCAGGCTGGAGTGCAGTGGCGCGATCTCGGCTCACTGCAAGCTCCGCCTCCCGGGTTCACGCCGTTCTCCTGCCTCAGCCTCCCGAGTAGCTGGGACTACAGGCACCTGTCACCACGCCTGGCTAATTTTTTGTATTTTTATAGAGATGGGATTTCACCATATTAGCAAGGATGGTCTCGATCTCCTGACCTCGTGATCCTCCCGCCTCAGCCTCCCAAAGTGCTGGGATTACAGGCGTGAGCCACCACGCCTGGCCATATGGGGTTTTTTTCTTGAGGTGATGAAAATCTTTAAAATTGATGATGGTGCTGGTTACACATATCTATGGATATATTAAAAACCATTGAAATAAACACTTTAAATGGGTAAATTTGTATGTTGTGTGGTGTGTGACTTATATCTCAATTACATTGTTTTTTTTTTTTAAAGAACGCTCCACATACATATCCCCCCACCTCGAACACACGTCTCATGCAGACAGAGATGCTGTCACACACAGTCCCTATCACAAAGAGAAGCAAGTTACATACACACCTGCCCACCAAGTCAAATGTTTCCTACTTGAAATAAATAAGCGGGAGGGATTTTCTCCTTGATGGTTGCCATCCCTGATTGATTCAAAATAGATAAAATGTGAACAGTCTGATAAAGTTCCTTTTAACTAATTGAATCAAAACAATTTTTGGGGAATTTTGTTGTCTTAACTCCTTTCATTTAAATGGATAACCTAGATTAGAGACTAATCATTTGATTTTTTAAATTCCATTGAATCTACTTGAAACAGGCAACCATCCTCACAGTTCATTAAAATGAATCTAAATTTTCTAAATGAACCTATTCAAAACTAATCAGCTCAATGTAAGTCTAACTAAGGTGATGGTTCTTGGGGTAATAGGTGATAAACTCAAAAACCAAAATCCTTTAAATTACATTAAACACATCATTCCCAACAGGCTCACGTCAGTGACATAGGACTTACTCATTTCACAGTTTGATCATCTGCATGGTGTACTCGGTCCATGCTCTGCCCAGTTAAGACACATGTTAGATTTTAAATTCATGTAGTAAAGTTGTGGCTTAACTGTGTCCTGAATCAAGAACTTAGTGTTCATGTTTGTGTACCACAGTTATTTATACAGCCCTGCCGTGCTTTGGGTCATTTTCTAGGTGCTGAGTACAAAGGAGTGAACGGGACTGCTCTAGGAAATTATCCTGGAGTAGATAGGCGACAATGGCAAGCGCATAACTAAAAGTCACTGGAGCTATTGTCACATGCTGTGAGTATGAAACAATAAGGTGAGAGCTTGGAGAGTGCCTTGGGGAGAAGTGGCTATTTGAGATGAGAGACGGGAGAAGGCATCTTCAAAGAACTGATATTTGCACATGACAGACAGGTGAGAAATAAATTGTTATCCACTCATTCTGCATGTTTTCCGGAATACCTTCCCAGGTATTACTGCATCTGGTTAGGATATGATCTAATTCACAGTTGGAATTGGGGAAATCGTAAGAATAATTAGTGATTTACGTTATATCCTGTACTCTGCTTTTATTTGCGGGGTTATAAGAGAGGTTTCTGTTGTTGTTTTTATTTTGTTTGTTTTTTGTTTTTTCCATGAGTCATAACCAGACTTGTTACAGTGAAGTCTTGCTCCCTTCAAGTAACAGAGCAGCGCTGCCCTACACCTTTAACTGCAGCCGGCCTGGAAAACTGTCTGTTTCCTCAGCAAACAAATGCACAAACAACGCAAAAAGTCACATTTTACAAAGAGCATTCCTTGGGAGATTAGATGCAAGGAACATTAACATGTTTTTAAGTAAAACAGATCAAATAAATTTGTAAAATCCTGGCTTACACACAGTCGGACTGGGGTTTTGTTGTTGTTGTTGTTATTGTTGTTTTGTTTTTCCCCACATGGACATTTTGGAACCTTTACTACACCAATTGCTTTTGAAATGTACCCTCCAAGTCAGACTGTTCTGGTGATGGAAATACTGGTCTCTGCCGCTTGGGCACATCACATATTTTGATAACCGGGGTGTTGATTTTCCTTGATGTTTTTCTTTCTCTGTTTTAAATTTACACTAACTTAGACAGAATGGTATTAGAAAATTACTATGAACCAAAAAGAAGAGCTTCTGGGCTGGGGAAAAAAATTAATAATTTTTTCTAATTTATGAAATGAACAAAGAGCCACCTGCCAGGCCTAAAGCACAAGGTGGATAGTAGAATCAAACAGAAATGTTCAGTACTGTTATTACTATAATATTCTCCAAAACCAACATACAGAAATTGCCTGTGCCAAACACATGCTTGATAAGCCCATAAAAGGAATTTGACAAAGTAGCTTGCACACTGGTGACTCAGTATTTATCAAGCGCTAGTAAGCCTGCTGTCCCAGGCAGAGGCGCTCCCCACCCTCTCGGAGAAGATGTTTCCCAGAAGAGTCAGACACCAAGCAGGCAGGCAGAAAAAGCATAGGGCTTTTGAGCATCCGAGGTGACAAGAAAGGTGAAAAGCAGAGAGAAGGGCCAGAGGGAGGGAAAACAGGAAGAATTTTACGTATGATTACTCAGCAAAAGTTCTTTGAGGAAACAGTATGTTACAGTATCTCAGCAGACATCTGGGTAAGAGGCAAGGAGCCCCACAGCTGTGTAAGTGAAGCACTGTGCAAAACTCCGTTTGCTGAGACCAGCGATTGTGATGGTCTTGAAACAACACGGGGCTGTAAATAATAAAACATAATGCCCAGTATGTAACAGTTCAAGGCCAAAACACAGGACGGCCATACAATCCAGGTTTAAACTGAGAAAATAATATATCATTTTTATTATGACTTTATTGATATATTACTACTAACCCAGTCCCCAACCAGTGAGCTGTGCTGAGGCAGAAAACTGATGCAAATCAATAATTTCTAAACACAAGTTATTTTTCTTTAGCTCACAGGACACAAGGCACTGGATGGCAAAGGCAAAAAGAAGAGTGTGACTGCCCTTTCTGCCAAAATAGCTACTTAATACTAACAAGCACAACAACAATGATAACAACAAAAATAACATAATATGAATCTATAAAAACGACAAAAGAACTTTAACGTATAATTAGAGATGACTTTGTCACTTTTAAAAATTACATGCATATTTGTATATTTCCAACCCTGTACAAATTAACATAAATTCAGATAATAACACTGAAGAAAATTCTTTGCAAATCGAACAAACCATATAAAAATGCACTATGACAAATTCCATGTAAAAGCACAATCCATGAAAAAAAGAGAAGTTGGACTTCACTAAAATTAAAAACTTCTGCTCTGCAAAAGACACTGTTAAGAACATGAAAAGGCAAGCCACAGACTGCGAGAAAATCTTTGCAAAACACATATCTGATCATGGGCATCCAAGTTACACAAAGAACTTTTAAGATTCAACAATAAGAAAACACAACAGCCTAATCAGAAAGTGGCCAAAAAGTCTCAACCGACACCTCACCAAAGAAAATGTAAAATCCAGCACACTGGCAACGCCATATGCTGGCGAGGACGTGAAGCCACAGGAACTCTCTCATTCATGCTGCTGGGAATGCAAAATGGTGCAGCCACTTTAGAAGACAGTTTGGCATTTTCTTATAAAATTAAATATACTCTTACCATATGATCCAGCATTCGTATTCCTTGGTATTTACCCAAATGAATTGAAAACTTATCTACACAAAAATCTGCACACTGATGTTTATAGCAGCCGTATTCATAACTGCCAAAACTGGAAACAACCAAGATGTCCTTCAGCAGGTGAATGGATAAACTAGTCCATCCAGACAATGAAATATTATTCAGTGTTAAAAAGAAATGAGCTATCCCGTCATGAAAAGACATGGAGGAGCCTTAAATGCATATTCCTAAGTGAAAGAATACCAATCTGAAAAGGCTACATATGGTATGATTCCAACTATAGGACATTCTGGAAAAACAAAACTATGGAGACGTAAAAAGCTCAGTGGTTGCCAAGGGCTGGTGAGGGGAGGGCTGAACTAGGAGAGAACAGGGAATTTTTAGGGCAGTGGAATTATTCCGTATGGTATAATAATGGTAGTTACATGACATTTGTCAAAACCCATAGAATTCCACAACAAGAAGAGTAAACTCTCAGGCAGACTAGGGACTTCAGTTAATAATAATGTTTCAATATGAGTTCCTCCGTTGTAATAATGCACCACACCAATGCAGCATGTTAACAATAGTGGAAACTGTGAGGGTGAGGTGGAGAGGGGGGCATGCCAGAACTCTATTCTCCTCACTTTTTCTGTAAACCTAAAGCTACTCTTGAAAATCAAGTTTATTCATTAAAAATAAATAAATAATGCAATGATAATGTCAAAACGACCCCATTAACTTGTTCTTAGTATTAGAATGCTGGAATTAGAGCTGACATTTCAAAATATCATAGCTTTTTAATTCCTTGATATTCTTTCTTGCAGTAAAAAGGAAACAAACATAGAACATATGTATTCTTACGAGGTTACGCTAGTGACTTTAACACAGGTCTACAATATGCATGACTTTCATTTGGTAACTTTTTACCCATTTTGCAGTTTACTGTTGATTTTGTCATTGTTAATGTCATGGGAAGTCAACAAACCACAGTCTCCGAATAAAAGCCACGCCATATTTTGCAGCCTGAGATGTGAAGCCTCAGAGGGTTCCTCTACCACCACCCAAAATTACATCTCCTGGATGATCCTATACCCTCTGCTGTGCCTCCTGCCGGGCCCCAAGTCAGGCTTTTCTTCCCAGATTGTTGTGCATTTCCTGTGCCAGATCCAGCCTCACACCACGCTCCTTCCATGACTGCATCTCCATTTTCTGTACAGCTACTCTTCACCTCCTCACACTCGAACTTCAACATAAAGCTGACTTCCTCCCTTGTATGAAAATCAACCCCAAGACTGGAGCCATCCCCTTTCTCCTTGGAGAAATGACTGAATGAACCCCTGCTTACCTGGTCTCCTAGCACCTTAGCTCCCATAGTCAATTTCCATTTTTCAGTGACAATAATGGTCACCTTTGTCAAAGCAAACTAAGACATACTCCTATGTGAAATCTTTCAGTGGCCTCCAACTGGCTTTCAGATAAAGAACAAATCTTTGACCTGTCCTCAATTGTTTGGCGTGGCCCCACCCTCTTTCCTTCACCAGCCTCATTTGCTAGATTCTCTGACTCCTCTTCTTGCCCTACGGCCCTGGTCTCTTTCAGTCCTTCCTATGTGCTGAACGCAAGTCCCTCTCGGACCCCAGGCATTATCTCTCTGAGACTTCTTCCCCCCTTTGAGTTTCTGTAGCATGAGGCTCCTCTCCTGCAAAGCTCCTTACTATAATTTATGCAGTGATTGTATTCATGTCTCTTCCACCTCTGTAAGCTTTCTAAAAGGATACTATCCTCCCCTCTCATCATGTCGTCCCCAAGCACTTAGAATAATAACGCCTGGTAATCAGTGATAATTGATTGACACCTCCAGAATCTGCCCATTTGTCTTCACCCCATGGACACTCCTGGGACTTGTGGCCCCTCAGGTCTGACACAGACAGCCAAGCCAGTTACTCACCTGGGGTCTTGACACCCTCCATCCATGCTCCACACTGTGGCCAGAAGGTCCCGCTAAAGCGCAAATCTGATCATTTTTAAATTCTCGTCTCCCACTACTCTCAAGATACATCGCAAACTCTTTAGTGTAGTCTACAATAAATCTTCTGACTTATACTCAGCTTTATCCGTGCAGCTATATAGGGATATATATGTAAAAATAGATCATATATACATATCTCAAGACATACTGAATTACTTATACGTTACCAAAACAGACCAAGTCAGATGATGGGTGACAAGCCCGGTGGAAACAAGGGATTGGACCTTCCAGCTGTTTCTAGGTTCTAGCTTTCAGGGAAATGTCAGAATATCCCCTGAATGATGGAGACACCTTGTGCACCTGCTACTACTTACCACAATAAAACACAAACTCTTCAGAGTCTCTTTGGATTTTGGAGACAAAATAGACCCACTTTTGGGTTCCCTG
>NW_012103754.1:158202-160150 GCF_000951045.1 Mandrillus leucophaeus | reverse complement strand
CCCTCAGGTCTGACACAGACAGCCAAGCCAGTTACTCACCTGGGGTCTTGACACCCTCCATCCATGCTCCACACTGTGGCCAGAAGGTCCCGCTAAAGCGCAAATCTGATCATTTTTAAATTCTCGTCTCCCACTACTCTCAAGATACATCGCAAACTCTTTAGTGTAGTCTACAATAAATCTTCTGACTTATACTCAGCTTTATCCGTGCAGCTATATAGGGATATATATGTAAAAATAGATCATATATACATATCTCAAGACATACTGAATTACTTATACGTTACCAAAACAGACCAAGTCAGATGATGGGTGACAAGCCCGGTGGAAACAAGGGATTGGACCTTCCAGCTGTTTCTAGGTTCTAGCTTTCAGGGAAATGTCAGAATATCCCCTGAATGATGGAGACACCTTGTGCACCTGCTACTACTTACCACAATAAAACACAAACTCTTCAGAGTCTCTTTGGATTTTGGAGACAAAATAGACCCACTTTTGGGTTCCCTGTGAGCCACGCTAAGGCTGTCCATTTTGAGTCGGATCCAGATGAGATGTAGCAGATTCCAGCTGCTCTGCCAGTGCCACCGTGTTGATAGTGCTCCAGTGAATAGTGCCCGTGCCACCGTGTCATAGCACTCCCGTCCACAGTGCCCGTGCCACCGTGTCATAGCCCTCCAGTCCACAGTGCCAGTGCCACCTTCTCATAGCACTCCCGTCCACAGTGCCCATGCCACCGTGTCATAGCACTCCCGTCCACAGTGCCAGTGCCACCCTGTCATAGTGCTCCAGTCCACAGTGCCAGTGCCACCTTCTCATAGCACTCCTACCCACAGTGCCAGTGCCACCATGTTCATAGTGAATACAGTCTTCAGAATGTCTCAAAAACTATCACTCTATCCTCCCACTCAACGCTTCTCCTAACCAGGGAAGCCACTTCAGCATAATAGAGCAGCAGTGGGTGTCTGCCCTTTCACAGATAACACCACACACTCCATCACCCAGAAGTTCCTACAGAAACCATGTGATGTCTTGACAAAACTCAGTCACATACAGCTAGGGCACAGCTCCCTGTGAGTCCAGGATGCCGTCCTACAGATTGGGGTACAGGCTTGGAATCAGCCACCAACAGGTGGTTCTGTCTCTCCCAAAACCAGAACACAGAATCTGCAGATTTTGATCTGTGGAGTCAAAGACAAGAAGTTGGAGGGATCCTTCTCACGACCACTCCCAATAACCTACGAGAAATATTTTTTTTTCTGTGCATCTCTGGATCTCTGGATATCCTGGTATGGAATTCCAATTCCCAAGAGCAAAAGTGGAAACAACAATGATTCCTCCACGCTGAAAGCTGACACAACCACATTGTCATTTGGGGCTCGTCACAGTTTTGAATTGTCCAGCAAAGAAAGGAGTTACTGGGTTGTCTGGGGGATTTCTCCAAATTATCAAGCAAAAATAGAGTTCTTGCTCCACAATGGGGCCAAGGAGGAATATGCATAGACCTCGATAAACTCTCTGCAGTGTCTGAAACACACTGCCAGGAAAAGTAGTTATGTATAGCAATTCAAAAACAACCAAGACAGTAAGGACTCGGATTATTTACAAATAAGGTTTGGGTCACTTTCCTCCCCCAGGGTAAAGAATAACAACCAGTTAAATACCATCTGAGGGCAACAAGATAATGTAATCGGTAATGCAACAAAGAAAATACAAATACAATAATTGCAACCTCAAGACGAATTGCTGAAACGAGGACTGCTGTACCTATGCATATTTTCTTTTTTGCTTTCTAGATAGACATATAGCTGTAGATATAGACATAGGTAGATATGTATTTATATATACCTATGTGTATCTGCATGTATATGTGTTTACATATTTATATTCATAAGCATATATATCCCTATAGGTTATATCCTAACAGATCACTTTCTGTTTCTTTCCCCTT
>NW_012103754.1:141657-157197 GCF_000951045.1 Mandrillus leucophaeus | reverse complement strand
CTGACTCTCACACTGTCTGGCTTCTGGGAAGACGTAGGGTGGGAGATATTGGATGAAGGGTAGGAAGATGGAGGACAGCATTTTTTTTCTGCTTGAGGCCGGCTATTCAGCAGCCACAGTAGCAGATGGCTTGGCTCTAACCATGGCCGTAGCCGATGTCAGTGCGAGCAGCCTTGGTGACATTTTCCAGAACAACAGTGTGATGTGGCTCCTGAGTTCCTCCCACAGAAGTGATGTGGCTTCAGCAGGGTGGCTGCCGTGATTCCAGACACGAAGGGCGAGTGCAGAGGAGAGGGCTTCAGCCCTGGGTTGGTAGCAGTTTAGTAACCTCTGGGCAAGAAGAGATCCTCTCCCTACTCCTCCAAAAGTACTGTTCCTCCCTTTTGCTCTCTCAGTCCCATCCACAGCTGTCGGCTTCTGTTTTCCTGACGGATGTGTGACCGATAGACTCACAATCCTCTTCTTTTCTACCAGCAAACTCTTCTTTTGCCCACCCAGTGAAGTTTGGGGCCCTGTCTTTGTCCCTAAAGCTGCCTTAGACTGTGAGCTGCTGGAAGGCAGGGATAGTATTTACTCATCTTGGAATGTGGTCATTTTGTGCCTCTGACTGTAGAATACAGCACAGGTGCTTCATATATAGCAACTTCTCACTAAACGTTGAATGAATGACCTCATTTCTTGTTATGACCTAAATCGCATCTGCCTGGTGATGAGTCTCATGTCCCCGTCTGCAGTTTTGACCTCTCTCCTGAATTCCACATTGGTCACCTGCAGCTTTACCTGATTGTCTCAAAGATGCTCCAATTCATCACAAACCAGATCACATCTGCTCTCAGGCCTGTCACAACTGCTGTGTCTGTTTGTTTAAGGGCATTGCCAGCTGCCCTATTAGATCTCCTATTAGACCCCTTTGCATTGTTTCCAAGCTCAGCCCAGCTCTATTCCTGAGGAGCGGCACCACAGCTGACACGGAAGCCAGCCACGGCAGCAGCCCCAGGTCCCGGCTCGGGTCCCTCCCTTCTGGCTCATCTTCTCGCTCTGATTCTGGCTCCAGGACCTCCCTCTCAATTTGTGCCCCTGGCCTTTCGGTTCTGAGTATCCATTTAGACTTTGCTTCGTAGCTTACCAAATGGCTTCTTTTTTTCTTTTTTTTTTCTTTTTTTTGAGACGGAGTCTCGCTCTGTTGCCCAGGCTGGAGTGCAAGTGCAGTGGCTCCATCTGGGCTCACTGCAATCTCTGCCTCCCGGGTTCACGCCATTCTCCTGCCTCAGCCTCCTGAGTAGCTGGGACTACAGGCGTCCCCCACCACGCCCGGCTAATTTTTTGTATACTTTTAGTAGAGACGGGGTTTCACCATGTTAGCCAGGATGGTCTCGATCTCCTGAACTCATGATCCACCCGCTTTGGCCTCCCAAAGTGCTGAGATTACAGGCGTGAGCCACCGTGCCCGGCTTCAGATGGCTTCTATTCAGGGTTCAGCTCTCCATGTTTTTCAAATTTTGTCATCCCCAATTTCTCTTATCAGTTAACCCTTCCCTTAACACCTTTTGGGAAGAAGTTTGGGAAATGGAGAAAGGGCCACCAAATCCAGGCAGCTGTCCCCAGGGATGGCCCTGTGTTCCCCCACTACATCTCTAGAGCTGCTCTTAGAGTTCCTAGCTAGCACTCTCGGTCTGTCCAGGGATGGCCCTGTGTTCCCCCACTACATCTCTAGGGCTGCTCTTAGTGTTCCTAGCTAGCACTCTCGGTCTGTATTACAGAAATGATGATGACCTGATCTTCCTGCCCTTGCTCCCTCCCACTCCAATGGATTCCCAAACTGCTGTCAGAATTATTATTTATTTTAGTGAAAAATTAATCTGATTGTTTAATCCATTCGCTTTTCCATGGAGTGAAATAAAATAAAAGTTCTTCCCATTACAAACGCGCTGTGATCCGGCCGGAGCCCCCTGCTGTGGCTGCAGCTGGACAACGACAGAAGCCCCTGCTTCTGTCCAGCGGTGCCAGGCCTCCTCCTCAGTCTCGGGACGCCACACTCCGTCATGCCTTTCCGTCTCTGCGAAAGTGGATCTCTTTGCCTGGAAGGTCTGTCTCCCTCTTCTCTGCCTAGCAAATGTTATTTCTCTCTCAGACTGGCCTCAAACACCGCTGCCTCTGAGAAGCCATTTCCATTTCCTCTCAGAAAGACGGTCACTCCCTCTTCTGCACATGGGCGGCTGATTACATGGCCAGATCCTCAGGCTTCAAAACCACATCTTCCTTCATTTATCATCCTTTTCGTTTGCGTCAGAGCCTCATCTAGTAAGTTCTGATTACCCCGTGCCATAGACACTGATGATCACTTTATTACTGTTATTGTTGTTATTAGGTGCTACACTAGATGTTGATACAGGAATGTGTAAGAACCGGATTTGGAATCAGAATGCTGAAGATAGCATCCTGCCTTTGTCACCACAAAGCACGTATGTTTTACATAATATAAAATCCAACTTGCATTTATTTTATTACCCCACATAATTGGAAATGAAAATAGGGAGCGGACTTCGAGTTTGCCTGGTTGGCATCGAGAATGGAGCTAAGGATGCATGTTCCCTCTGCTCTGTCTTCCTCCATCAGCCCCTGCAGGAGGCTGGCAGCCCAGCCAGGAAGCGCGGGCCAGGTGGTGATGAGGCCCCAGCCTCCTCGCTCCCACTCGGTGGAGAGAGAACAAGGTTCTATTCCAGGTTTCCAAGCCAGACCTGCAAGTACCTTGGTCAGGCTGCTTAACAAGCTTTCCCACTCCTGACTGTGTTGTGGAAAGCAGCGGTGAGACCTCACTAGTCCAGCCAGGCGCAGCACAGAAGCAGGGGCCTTGCCATGACACGCCTGGGCAGTGTGGTGAAGGGCTGGGATCCTGGGCAAAAATCTAGGAATTCTTATTTTTCAGTTAGGTTTTCTTTCAGCTGCACATCAAAAGAAGTTAACCACGGAAACACAGCTAAAGCACTGGCTTTTTTTTCTCACGTAAGTCTACAGGGAAGGGCCCTTTTCTGGGGAAGTGATTCTACGGTGTCCCTGAGCAACCAAGCTTTCTCAGATTCCGCTTTGCCTCTCAGCGTGCTGCCTCGTTGCCCACTGACATACCTGCTGCCCTTCACACATGCCCTTCCGAGTCCAGGCAGAAGGAAGACAGGGACCAAGAGCAGCAGCTCTGCACGTAACCCCCATGCACCTGTGCAGCTCCCAGGTGATCACCATTTAGGCTGTGCAGAACTGAGTCATGGGGTCACCCAGCTTTAAAAAAAGGCTGGGAAGTGGAAATGGAGAGGCCTCTTCTTCTCGTTTCTTGAACTCAACACCCCTTAAATACCATGGGTCTCATGTGATAAGCTATAATTCTTTCTCACTGCGGGGAAACTACTTTCATGTCTAGAAAGTTTGCTTATGGCTATTTCAAAATAAGTCTGGTATTTTCCCTACAAAAATGAATCAAAAAGTCATACCTATTACTCCCTTATTTCCATTCTGAAAAGGCAAACCCGGAAATCCTTGATGCAAACTGTAACAAGGAAATAAATTAAAGAATTCCAATTTGATTGGACACATTTACATGCAAACACTGTGCCAGTTAGAGGGAGCGACATAAATAAGAATAAGACATGGTCTCCGCTCTCTAAGGTCCCCAGTCTACTTGGGGGAAAATTGTCAGCTGGAATACCTGGACCATTACCTTTTACGTAACATTGTCTCACATCTCAATTTTATTTCATTGAGGAAAATTTAATGTTCTCAGTATTTTTGCAAAGTCCATGATAAGGATGAGTGGCAGAAATTTACACTCACACATTCACCTTCGGTTAGTTTCCTGCCCCGACTGAATGCCTGACCACTGCTCTGTAGACACTACCCATGAATGCATCTCCTTCTCGGCACATGGGAGGCACCCACATGAACTCACACATACATACGCAAACTCACACTCAGAAACTCACTAACACATACACATACAAACTCACATGCATACAAACCTACGCTGGCATGCTCACTCACACACTCACAACAAGGCCTTTCCGTGATAGCTCACTTTAAAAGAGGTTTAAAAATAGGAAGTGCACTCACATTTGAAGCAGATTCACAATCCAGATTCTGCAGCCCACGAGCCCCTCTGGCGGGTTCCAGGCCAGCCTCCTGCAACGTGGTTGCTCTCTCGATGCTGTTGAGCCCACGGGCCCCTCCAGCGGGTTCCAGGTCAGCCTCCCACAGCACAGTCGCTCTCTTGATGCTGCTCTTACCGCCACTTGCTCTTGGAAACTTCAAAATTAAAAATACCCCACACTCCATTTAAAAAGTGGCTCCAATTTTCCCAACTCCAACAAAACACTTAGATCTGATTTATCTTTAAATACACGTGTACATTTATTTTTAATTTAATAAACAGATGTTTCATTATTAGTACCTCCTAAGGTTCATACACCCCTCAAGGCACTGTGGAGATGAGGGTGAGCCCTAGCAGGCACATCCTCCTGCTCATGGACCAGAGAGGACAGGTTAGGAGATTGTGGAGGCGGTGGTTGTGAACCTAAGACTCACAGAATACTTCTGAAGTCCTAGTTGCAACAAGTTCTACAAGCTAGAGAGACATGGCTTGATGAAAGCATATAAGGAAGCACCTGACTTCTTCCAGGAATTCAGGGAATAATGTCCTGAAGACTTGAGGATGATGCATGCTGAGCTCTGAAGGATGTGCCAGGGCCAACCAAGAGAAGAACTGAGAGAGAAAGAAATCAGGCAGAGGGTCTAGCATGTGGAAGCCGGGGGGCCAGAGTGGAGGCATGTCAGAGGAAGTTCGAGACCAGCATGACTGGGTACACAAAAAAGAGGTGTTGCGCGGTGTCACATGAGGCTGTAACAGAGACGGTGGCCAGACCCACACAGCTACTGTGGATTTATGCATGATTTTGGTCTTTTCCTAGGAGGAACAAAGAAGCGTGCTTGGGAGTTTGCAATAGAGGCTTGGTATGACCAGAGGAGGGTTTGCACTGCATATCAGAGAAGGTACCGAAGGACAAAGCAAGCACACTGGTCAGCAGGCTACATTGAGGCAGACGAGACGGGCTGACCTCTGCTTGATCTAGGTGGGGGCCAGTGGAGGAGATCAGTATGGAGAACATTTCAAAGGTGTTTACTGGGTAAAAAGTACAGGACTTGGTGAGCTGTTATTGGAGAAGCAGTGGAGAAAAAAAGATGCCCCAGATGATTCCTAGAATTATGCTCCCAATGATTTCAGAGTAGCTGATCGTTCCAACAATATGTACACAAACAGCAATACGCTTGTTAAAGATCCTTAGCAGCACTGATCATCAGACAAATGCCAATGGAGACCAGGATGAAACACCGTCAACCTGCTGCAACAGCTAAAATGTAAAATCTGCTAATACCAAGCAAAGGCAAACACGGGGAGTCACCGTAATTCTAACACATCGCTGGCAAGAATATAAAATACATCCACCCATTGGAAACCGGTTTGAGTTACACATGACAGTGAGGACGCTGTGTGGAGTCTCCCTTCTGGGCCTCCACACTCGGCAACTTCTTGCTTCTCTCACCCCTTCCAACCTCACCCCCACGAATGGCTAGTTATCCTTTCAACTCAGCAGCGTTTCAACTCACACCTCACAGGTGCTCATTCCGCTTTCAGACAGGCCAGATAAAGTGCACTCTCATCGCATCTTTCCATTCTTTCTTTGTAGGCTTTCCAAGAAGGGAGTTAAAAGTCCAGTTATTTAATTTCCGATTTATCTACTGGGACGCAAGCTCCGTGAGCAGGGCTGGTGTCTGTCTCCCTCACTGCTTCGCGCCAGTGCCTGGTTTGCTTAAATCTTTATGGAATGAATGAATAAATAAATGCATGAATTCACATAAAAAACACGGAGTAGGAGGTAGGAAAGAAACAACATTCATGTGTTTGGTTTTGTAGACCATGAGCTTAGGATGCATGTGGGACTACTTAAGAGGTTTCTTCTCAGAGATAAATGCATATCTGGCTTCAGTTACACTTGAATTGATAAAACTATCCTGCTCTTTTGAGGGAATGTAAGAAGAGATGGTTATGATTGAGTCACACCTTGCAAGTGGAATATGACAGTAATAGAAAGATAAAATCTATGAGTGTGGTGAGCAAGATTGCAGTGGGCATTAGAACTGTGCAGCAACTTATATTTTATTTATTCATTTTCATCTTTCTAATTACAAAGTTAAAGTTCTTCATTGTTTCTTTAACAGAAACAATTATTATTTCCATAATTTTGACTACTTGATTGGAAATATAGTCATTATTGTAAAGTAAGGATAATTTGACCACAGTTTTGTGTTTAATTTCAGATGTAAACAAAAATTGATTAATTGAGCTCAGATTAAGAAAAAAAAAGTTTATTGTGTTTCCAAAGTTTCTGCTTAAAAGAATGTGCCTGATAAAAGCCACAAAAAAAAAGTTTATTATTTTTGGAGTCAAGGGTGGATAAAGCTAATTTCCAACATGTAGTAATTTTGAGACATTTATATTAATAAAAGTCTAAAATTACTTCAAAATGAAAGTTTAAAAATTATTTTTCAAAAACTGTATAGACAATTTGAAACTTACTTCAAATTGTCTTCATCTAAATATTCCTACCAATTCTCAACCTCTTTTAGCCCTGAATCTGTTTTTTAATTTTCCTTTTTATGAATTGCTTCTTGATTCATGATTTTCTCTCGTTTGTGTTGAGTTCTTCCCTTCCTACATTTATTTTCTACCCCCTTCTTTCCATGGCATTTATTATCTGTTATGCGCAGAACACAGTGTTGGTAGCTACATATACAAGATTTAAAAAGAACACACACTTTTTTGATCTGAAGTCATGCAGATTGTAGTTGGGGAGTGATATTCTAGAAAAGCAACTGTAATCCAATATGATGAATGTGAAGAAGGAGTACAGAAATTGCCACAGTCTCCCAGCGGGAGAAGCTGACTTGAGAGCAAAAGCAGAGCCTGGGTCTGCAGAGTCCAAACCTCCAGCTCCACCTCCTACATGGTCTCATCATGACTCAGAGCAGCACCAGGGCTGCCTGCAATGGCCTGATGAAGTCACTGCATGAATGAGTTAAGGCTTTCTGATTAACAAGGTGATATGGTTTGGCTGTGATCCCACCCAAATCTCACCTTGAATTGTAATAATCCCCACCTGTCAAGGGTGGGACCAGGTGGGGCTAATTGAATCATGGGGGCGGTTTAACCCATACTTTTCTCACCGTAGTGAATAAGTCTCATGAGATCTGATGGTTTTATAAATGGGAGTTCCCCTGCACAAGCTCTTGCCTGTCACCGTGTAAGATGTGACTTTGCTCCTCATTCACCTTCCACCATGATTGTGAGGCCACCCCAGTCATGTGGAACTACGAGTTCATTAAATCTCTTTCCTTTATAAATTACCCAGTCTAGGGTATGTCTTTATTAGCAGGGTGAAAACAGTCTAATACACCAAGCAAGTCTAGAAACAAAAGCTACCATGTAAAAGCTATATCCCAAAGACAGGAGTTTGTATCATTAAGTTTCGGTCTTCTTTTGAACCACTTCCTTTTACCTGCAGTAAGTCTCAGTCCAAGGATGACAATTTTAAACCAGTCCCCAAAAGAAGTTCAAAGGCATTTATGTCTCCCTTCACTAAAGACCTCTTGTACTCATAAGTGGTTCTACACAGAGACAACTTAATGATAATAAGTGTTTCTATGCAGAGAGAACCTAATTGTACTCAGATTATTCATGTTATGCCTGCTTTTGTCTTAACTAGGTTGTTAGCTCCACAAGGGCAAAACCCAAGCCTTTAATAGTATATTACCAATAATTATAACAATATATATTAGAACGTTTCTTTTGTAATTTTTGAAACACTTTCTGTTATGTTGTCTTCCTTAATGCCAAAGACAGATGGGGGAGGCTGAAAGGCATCTTCAGGCTTTTCACAGGTGAGGAGACAGAGCCTTCATGGGTTTTGCTCCCTGAGAAGCACGGAGATTGAATGTCTCCTCCTTCTCTCTCAGAGGTCTCCCTCCCTCCTACTTCACCTCTTCTGCAAGAGTTCAGGCCAGGTGACGCTTAAGAAATTCACTTACAATGTGTCCCTGGCTTGATGGAGCTGCCTGCAAATACTGAGCCCAACATTCGATAGGGGAAAGTTCCTCATTTTTCTGAATAAGGAAAAGAGATTGTGAGAACTGGAAAGCTCTGACTGACAGCCTCTTTCAAAAATGTGAAGTTGGTGGGTCTTGGGAAAGAAGAGCAGGAGGGCAGACAGAACGCTCTACAGCACATAGAAACCACGGAGGCCAATACCCCCTGCACTTTCCAGTCCAGTGCCAAGACCACTAAAGCTAGCTGTGACAGATGCACTCACCCGCAGCCCAGGAGGCCATGATGCTCAGGAGTGGACGGTGGCAGCAGCCTCCCTTCTCCAGGCTCAGCACCTGGGAGTGCACGGCACACTCAATTGGCCTCTCTCCTCTGTCGATGAGAGGATCTATTGATGCGCAGACAGCCTGTGGGGGAGGAGGTGCTGAAGCTGCAGTTTGAAGACCATTTCCATAACTTTTGAGAGAACTGGCAGGTCGGAAATGAGTCGATAGTTCAGATAGATTGTCAGGTAATAAGGAGAGTCGTTAGAACAGGGGAATAACTGCAGCTGCTTTAAGTTGAGCAGGAATTCAGCCAGATGTCAAGGTGGGAGCGATGCTGCTATCTATAACAGAAACCCCATCTTCCACCCATGCCTAAAGAGCCACGTGGGCCATGGGTTCAAACAAGAGGTTGACAGCTGCAGCTCCCAAATTGCCTTCATCTCTCATGCAAGGGCACCCACAATGCAGTCAAGAAAGACAGATTGATCTCGTGTTCAAAGACTCACAGCGCTGAAAAACGCCAGTGCCCGGGCTCCACGGCCTCAGTTACTTGTACGAAATGAACTGGAAAAATTAGGCAAGGCAAGAAATTAAGGGATACAAAAGCTGGTTCCACATTTACTCTGCTATTAAGAGATCACAGTGAATACACCAATTCTCCTCAGTGTTCGATGCAGTTCAGGCACACAATGCTCAGCTCTCAAGTTCCTCCCTTTCGGGGCTACACAGGGTCTCAAGTGTCCAGAGAACGTGAAAGAATGAGAGTCTTCCCTCGTGGGCCCAGAATTCAGCCATCTCCTGAGGCTCTCACATGCTTTATGCTCATCCACACAAAGCAAGCTCCGGATGAAAGCCTGTCAGCTGCGACTTGCGATTTGAATGCTGGTGCTACACACACATCACACTAGAAATGCCGGCTGATCCCTGGGCAAGCTGAAGGGGTCATAGGATGCTGGTGCCCTCCAGGGCTCAGCACAGAGATTATCCCAGGGCACTTCGGCCTCTGTCTGAACAAACCACAGTCATTTTTACCATGAATCACGAAGGCAAACACTACACGTAATTTCATGCTTTCATTTCTTTGTTCATGTGTTTCCTCCTCCCCAGCAAGCTTTGTCCTCACTCTTCTTCATCCATTAAGGTCCAGATCAAACACCACTTCCTACGAGAATCCACTCCCTGCCATCAGCTGCACTCCACCAACAGTTTATTGATTTATAACTTGATTAGTGCATGCATTACACATTTTTATAATGGTCAATTGCCTATGTGGCCTTCCCCTAATAAATTATGAGCATGGACTATGACTTTTTTATTTTGTATCCCCAGTGCCTAGTACTGTGTTGGGTGCATAGTCAGAGATCAATAAATAATTGTTGACTTAATAGTCTCTGCATTCCAGGAAGGCCAAGGACGCTTAATGAGTGAAATGTCCATAGGTGTAGCAGCAACGAGCTGGAAAGGACGGGGACTGACACCATGGGTAGGCTGTCACAAATTTGCAAATGTCTAGGCAAAGCCATAGGTAAGTGGAGGTCCACTTGACTTAGCATCCCCATCACCACTGTTGTCCTTCCTGCAGTATCTGGACTCAACCCCAAACAAGAGGATGGATTGCAAGAATAGAGGCCAAACATAAATTTCAATTGTTCAGCACAGACTTGCAGATGTCAAGGTACGTGATGAGGCATCATCTTTAAATGAGTTTCTTCTCAGAGACCACATTCATGCCTTTCAGTATAATTTATTATTTTTTTTCTCTTTTTGAGATGGAGTCTTGGTCTATCATCTAGGTTGGAGTGCAGTGGTGTGATCTTGGCTCACTGCAACCTCTGCCTCCCAGTTTAAGCAATTCTCCCGTCTCAGTATCCAAGTAGCTGGGACTACGGGCATGTACCACCATGCCCAGCTAATTTTTCTTTTCTTTCTTTTTATTTTTTATTTTTAGTAGAGACGGGGTTTTGCCACGTTGGCCAGGCTGGTCTCAAACTTCTGACCTCAACCAAAGGGCTGGGATTACAGGTGTGAGCCACTGCGTTCAGCTGAAATTGATCATTCTAAAATATAATTCACTCTCTTTCCCTGGAAGTTCTCAACCCTCATATTCCATATCCAACTATAATGTCCAGTTGTAAAATTCACTGTAAATCTCAGTCTCAGTAACTGACAGGACGCTCTCCTGCTTCCTCTGAAGTCCACTTCCCAAGCTCCTCCCCTGTATTCTTGTGCTGGCCTCTGTGGTTCTGGGACTCACATTTGAGTCCTGCTAGAGTGCACCCAGTTCTCTTGCTCTCCCTATGTCACCTCTCAATCCCATCCTTCCCTGAGACCTTCTAATTGTTTAAGAAGAAAAAAAGAATCTTGATATTTCTCCTATCTTTCCCTATTTTCCCATTTCAACTATTCTTTCCTCTGTTACCACCTGGATCAAAGCCTGAATCATTCTATACTTCTGTATCGCATGCTAATGCTTCATCCTCAAAGCCTTCAGAATCATCTTTGTAGGCCATTGCTTTTCTCCTCCAACATCCAGAATTTCCTTCAGGGCAAAGTCTCGGTTCTCTTGCTCAGTGCTCTGTACATCTGCATGTTCTCCCGCCTCCCAGGGCTCTCCCACCCCTGCCCCCATGCTCAGATTCAGACAGACCTGTCTACTCATCCTGGCACATCTCCACGTCCGAACCCCAGCTCAGGTCCAACTCCAAAGCCTCTCCATCCACTCTGGGTCAATTGCATCTGTCTTTTAAGATTCAGCTCAGTTTCTAATTTCACAAAGAAAATTTTCCTGACCACTCCAGCCAAAGTGAGCTTCCCCTCCCTCCCGTAAGCTCAGAACCAAATAAAGACACCATGTACACAGTGTTCAGTTCATATGGTAAATCACGAGTGATGTTTAATTGTGTAGTATGCTCTACAGGTGTTCTTTTGAATTCTAGAAGAAAAGATCCTAACATTTTTTCTTCTGTGTGACCTCCGCACCTAGTTTAGAGCCAGGGCTATGGAAAGCACGTGCAGCGTGTTGACGAGTGCATACGCATACATGTATGTGTTAGGCACCTTCTTCTGAGTGCCTAAAAGCCTTACAGTTTTGGATTCAGAAGCTGGGGACTCCGTCTAGATCCAGGCTTCATTTCTCAAGTGGACTACAGAGGATTCCCTAGACCTGGTTCTAGAAGTGAGCAGAGAAGGGGAACAGCCTCGCCTTGGCAGACTCAGGAGATTTATTCTGATTCCTGGAGTTGTGTGGGGGGTGGTAGACAACTAACCAACCAACCAACCAACCAACCAACCAACCAACCAACAAAACCTGTGCTTAAAAATACCCCAAACCAGCATCTATAGATTGGAGAGACTTTCTCCATACTTCTCATTTGTCCTTGGGGAGTTCTTGCAATTTCTACCCTATTAAAGAAGTAGCCATTCCACCCCACCAAGACCTTAGGACTTTCCTGCCACCTCCATCATATTTCAGATCGGTTGCTTTTTTCCAGATGGGAAACACTCACAAGATAGATATTGGGTATGTGGGCATTTATCTAAACCAGCAAGATCCTCTAGGGAAGATTTTAAAGCCCCAAAGGCTTCAGAGCTGGCACTGTACCCTGGGAGAGGGCTCACTCGATGGCTTGGGAACAGCACTTATGAAGCAATATGGGTAGTGAAGTGGGAGACAGTTGAAGGTTCCCTTTATCACCTCACGAACAATCACCCTGTACAAAATGTGCCCAATTCAAGCACAGGGGAGAGTCACATGTCCTCTTCAAGGCAGACTGTGTCCTGTGTATTTCCAATTGTTCACTGATGGTCCTCATTCCACAGCTCAGTGATAAACACTTCATAAAAGGTAAGGGATGAGAAAGTACCTAAGGGACACGATGTCCACTCTTCGGGTGATGGTTATACTAGAAACCCCAATTTCACCACTGCAAAATAAATCCAGGTAACAAAACTGCACTCTACTCCCAAAATCGATTAAAATGCTTTAGAAGCTTAAAAATCACAAAATAATTATAACAAATAAAAAAGCTGCTATGAACACGTGTGTACTGATCTTGGTGTGAACAAATGTGTTCATTGCTGTTGAATAAACGCCTCGTAGTGAAACCTCTGGGTTCCATGGGAAGGGCATACTACACTTAGAAGACACTGCTAAACTATTTCCAAAGTGGCTCTACAATCTCGCCTTCTCACTAGCAATGCATCAGGGCTCCAGGGTCCACACACTTGCCCACTCTTGGAATTCAGTCCTTTCAAGTTTAGTCATTCTAAAATATGTGTACTGGTATAAATGTTACCTCACTGGTCAATGATATTAAAAGGCTTTTCATGTGCTAACTGGCCATTTGTATACATTCGTTTGTGAAGTATCTGTTCAAATCTTATGTCCCCTCCCACCTTTTTTATAATTGTCTTCTTGTTACTTAAATTTAGCTAGTATTTATATATTGTGCATGCAACCCTTTGCCAGATTTATGTGTTGAAAATATTATATATTCCTGTAGAGTGTGGCTTCCCTTTTTATGTCTTCATGATGTCTCTTGAAGAGTTGTCTAATTTATCAGCCTTTTTTTTCCCTTTCTCTTTTCTTTTCTTCTTCTTCTTTTTTTTTTTTTTCAGATGGAGTCTCACTCTGTTGCCCAGGCTGGAGTGTAGTGGCACGATCTCGGCTCACTGCAAACTCAGCCTTCCGGGTTCAAGTAATTCTCCTGCCTTAGCCTCCCGAGTCGCTGGGACTACAGGTGCCCACCACCACGCCAGGCTAATTTTTGTGTTTTTAATAGAGGCGGAGTTTCATTACATTGTCCAGGTAGGTCTCGAACCCCTGATCTTGTGATCCACCCACCTCGGCCTCCCAAAGTGCTGGGATTACAGGCACGAGCTACCGCTCCTGGCCCTTTTTTTTTTCCCCCCCTTAAGTCTTGTTTTCTTTGTTTCCTACTTAGGAAACCTCTATCTCCAGATTACAAAACTTTTTGTGTATGTTTTCTATAATATTCAGAGTTGTAGTTATAAAGTTTAGACCTTTGGTCCATTTGAAGTCATTTTCATCTGACGTGTGAGGAATGGGTCAAGTTTCCTTTTATTTTCATACGGATATCTAGATATTTTAGCACTATTTATTAAAAAGGCAATTATTTTATCTGAAAATAACCTAAGTACATTTTTCAAAAATCAATTGAACTCATAAATTTGATTCATTTCTGGACTCTCAATTCTCGCTTATTGATCTGTATGTCTATCCTTGTGCTAATATCTTTTGTCTAAAATATGAAACATTTAAAGAAATCTTAAAATCAGTGCAGGTCTCTGAACTTTGGTCACTTACAGTTGTTTTGACTATTCTAGGCATTTTGCATTCCTGTATACATTGTAGAATGAACTTATAAATTTTTACAGAAGCACTTGCATAGATTTTAGTAGGCATTACATTAAATTTCCAGATCAATTCAGGGAATATTTTCATCTTAGCCATATTGAGTCTTGCAATCAGGGGACAAGGTATATCCTTCCATTTATTTTAGTATTCTTTAATTCCTCTGTTTACAGTAATCAGTGCGTATTTATATTTAAATTTATTGTTAAGTATTTTACTTTTTATGTGAATGGAACTTTTTGGATTGTTCACTATTAGTATAAAAAATAGGTTTTGTATTTACATAATCTGAAAATTTGCAAAATTTATGTTGTAGGTTATTTTGGAGTTTCCTTAAGATTTTCTAGGTTCATAGTCATATCATCTGTGAATGAATACAATTCTTTTTTTTCTCAAGAATATGCTCTTTTTTTCTTGTCATATTTGTACTATGACTTCAACACAAAGTTGAATAAAATTGGTGAAAGCAGACATTTTGCCTTGTTCCTGACTATAAACAGAAAATATTCAGGTATTTCTCGTTAAATGTGCTGTTAGATGTAGGTATTTGCAGATGCCTTCTATCGGGTTGAAGAAGTTTTCTTTTATTCCTTGTGTGCTGCGAGTTTCAGCATGAATCTTTGCTGCATTTTGTCAAATGATTTTTCTGCATCTATTAAGATGATTTGACTTTTCACTTTTCTTCCAACATAGCATTACATTAAATGATTTTCAGATGTTAAATGAAAATGAAACTTGAAATTTGTGTGTATACCCAACCTAATTTTTGGATAGTGTCCTTTTCATGTGTTGTTCTATTTGGTTTGCATATTTTTATAAGAATTTTTGAATCAGTGTGTTTTGGAAATATGAACGTTTTCTTTTGATTTATTTTTCCTGTTCTGGTATTGATGTAATACTGACCTCTAAAAATAGGTTGGAAGATATTCTTTCTTTCTCTTTTTACTGCAAGAATATTTTTATAAATATTTGAGATAATTCAGTAGTGGAAATATATAGGCCTAGTGTGTGTGTGTTTGTGTGTGAGGTTATGTGTATAAGTGCAAAAGGTTTGATTTGTATTTTAATTTCTTTAGTAAACATCAGGGTTGCCCAGATTTTCTATTTTTTTCTTGAGACATATTATATAATTTACATCTTTCAAATAATTTGTCTACTTCATCTAAATCATCAAATTTGCTGATATAATTTTTTCATGTAATTCCTTTTTTTGTCCCTTTAATAACTGTAGGACTTGTACTGATGTCTGACAAAGTCTTATGTAATTTTCTTTATCTAGTCTGAAAATTCTTGCCTTTTATTAATATTAGTCAAATTTTCAGCAAACATTTTCTATAAAGACCACCCACAATCTCTGCTGCACCACCTTCCCCCTCCTCTTCTCTGGTTCTTATCATCGTTATCATCTTCCCCATCTTTGTCTTCATTTTTGTGTCTGCTTTTATCTTTCTCTTCCCTTAACAGTCTTTTGAATAGATAAAAGCCATTCTTAGCTCACGAACACAGTGCAGGCCATATTTTCCTCAAGATCCACAGTAGGATGAGGCCTGGCTTAGGGTGAGTCTACCTGAGTCTAATAGAACCCCTGAGAGGGCTGGGTGCAGATCTAGTCTGCTGCCCTTTGTTTTTTATTGGTCTCCTTTCTTCTTTTATTCCTCTCTTCTTAAGTTAATGGTTGTTTTTGTGTGTGTTGAATAAATGTATTTTAGTTATTATATTGAATGTTTAACTAGTTGTCTTTGTGTTTTTATTCTAGG
>NW_012103754.1:107539-140097 GCF_000951045.1 Mandrillus leucophaeus | reverse complement strand
AGGTTTGAAAGCACCCTTGCTGTTTAGGGGCTTTCTGTAATTTTCCACACAAATGCAGTCTAACCATCAGTCAGGGACTTGTGCAGACTTTGTTATCCCAGACTTTCTCCAACTATCACCCCTATTATTGTAACTTTTCCCTTAAATTTTTGGCTGTTCTGCCGCCCAAACCAAATATACCACAGCTGGCTACTTCTTCTTCTTTTTTTTTTCTTCCTGAAAAACCTGGGGAAATGAGAAGCCCTCCAGGAAAGAAAATCACAAGCATCATTCTGACTCAAAGTAGTAATAAGGTTTTGCAGGCTGTTCTAGAAGCCTAGCAAGAAACATGTGAAGATGCGTGGTCTCCTCATGTTTCGGGAAGAGCTCTGCATGGCACTAACGTGTATGTGGCATGTACTTTCCAAAGGCGCCCGTATCCACAGACGTCCCCACACCACTGTTCGGGCTGCCTTTGTCCTTCTTCTGTTCGGGTATGGAATGTGTATTCAGTTATACTGTTTTCTATCAGCTGTTTTCAGCCTTCTCTCTTTAGAAAGAAACTTTAAAATAAGTTAATACCATAAGATAAATCGGACTCAATAAGAACATCAGGCACATTAAAAATATTATCATAATTATTCTTGATGTGGTGTTAACCTGAATTTCTGAATTACAATATTTAGAACAATATGTGGCCACACAAGGAAGGCAAAAGTAAAACTAGATTTCCTTAAAGACTTTCTTACATCTTTGTTTCTTTTTTTCTTTCCGTTTAATAATGCAAATATCTGCATCAGAATCACCCAAGGTGATAGTTTAAATTCAGGTTTCTAGACTCCACCTCCATTTACCTGTATCATCATATCCCTAGGTAAAACCCTGAAAACCTGTGTTTTTAAATAAGTTTCCAGAACAATTCTTTTATATGTTGAAATTTGCTAATGAAGGCATTAAAATATCAAAGTATCTATTTAAGAAAATACTATCAGAAATTTGCTGTTTTTACTCTTTGACCTAATAATTGCTTTCAAGATTATTTTAAGGAGATAATTAAGATAATTTGAAATGCTACAAGGCCTGAAGATGTACATCATCTCATTATTTATAAATAAAGCTTTAGAAGTAAGTATCCAGCAATCAGAGAATGGCTATAAATATATGATTAAGTAACTCAATGATATATTATAAGCACTAATAGTATATTTATTTAAAAAAGCACTATAAAAACAATAAAACAACATAAAATTGTATGTGTATCATTATTAAATCTACATAAAAACGTGACTTGATATAGTTAGACTAGAAAGGAACTGAAAAAATAAACTATGTCAAGGTGATGACATTATAGATCATTAACAACATTTTTTAATGTTTTGATACTGAAATACTTCAAAAAGAGAAGTTTAGCAAAACCTACTAATAAGTAAATTAGATAATATTGATATTTTAGATTGTATTTAGCCCAAACATGTTTCTGTAATGCTTAGTAAGTATCATCTTTTTTTTCCCTGAACTCCTGTAGAATCTATTAAACGTGATATTTCATCAGCACTTGCAGAAAGAAAAAGTCTGGGAATGGCCTTCTGTGGAGGGGAGCAGAGCTTCAGTCTGAGAGCACTGCAAGTGTCTGCCTCCAGAACAGAGAATTCTCAGATCCCCGTGGGTGTGCAGTCAGGTGGTGGGTTGGGTCCAATAGTTACGGGTCTTTGTCTGCCAGGCTAAGGAGTTTGTGTTTTCTCTTAGAGGCCACAAGTTGAAGATGCTTTCCTAAGCAGGGAAATATTTGCACTGGTTTTAAGCACAGTGCGAAGAAGCAATTGAGAGGCAGAGACTGTGACTTTGAATAGGAGGGAGTTGACTCAGTGTCACTGGTTTTTCCTTCACAGCAAAGCCCTGCCATTGCAATATGCAAATATGAGCATGAGTTATTTAAACCATCCCTGCAGAATACTCAGAATACTACTTTCTAAATAGTCAGTTGCGCCAAGGAAGTTGCTATCCCTGTGCCAATTTGGACTTCCTTTCAGATTAGAAATTTCTTGGAAGAAATACCACTTGGGAAGTAAGACTTTGGTTATAAAAAGGAATAAGAAAGCAAACATCAGCATTTGGTCATGAAGTGGTACTACTTATTACATGTGAACAGAATTGATTATTTCCAGAATTTCCGGAATTAGACCTGGCATGTGTCCTGAATTTACGGGTATAACTTTAAAACACCCTTCTGAATTAAACCTTTGTGTAGTTACTGCAACTGGACCTGCCTCTGTAGTATCTGTTTGTCCACAGTATTGCAGCCCCAAAGTTACGAACTACGTATTGCTGATACCAAGCACCTGAAACATCGGAATTTGAGATCCATCTTCATTCCGTTTTCCACTCAAAGAGGGGAAAACCTGAATTCTATCCTCAGGCAATCTATAAATACTTACTGAGCAAGTACTATGTGCAAAGAACTGTGCTAGCTGCTATATACAAAGAAGGGATATACAAAGAAGATGCAGATTCTTGGAATCGCCCAGACCCAAATATAAGCAAATCTACGTAGCAATCTAGTTGCTTACTAACACTATAAAATCTTATAAATCATTGATAAGGAAAACAACACAAACTCTACATAGGTAAAATCCATACGGATGATCTAGTTCAAAAATAAACAATTAAATGTGTCTAAGTGGTCTTTGGAAAGATTATTGCAACTCTACAGCAAATTCAGTGGGTTTTGTCCCTCTTTTCTGTCTGAATTTTCTTCCCATGTTGCCTTGTTTTCTTCTCTTAAAGCCGGTATTGTGCTTTCTTTTTTATGCACTGCCTAACTCAGACCCAATTGCCGGCTTTCTTTTCTCCTTAAAAAAGCGTCAACCCCTCCCTCAGCCATTGTGCTCAGGGTGCCCCACACCCACACGCTCCATGCAAGTCCTGAACTGTGTCACTTAAGTGTCTACATTTTAAGTCCCCTCCTGGGGGCTGGAAGTGTGTTCTTTGTTCAGCACCATTTAATCTATTGCTCTGCACAATGTACATTCACTGAGCAACATAAATCATAAATAATAACAGTCAATATCCTTAGGGCAAAGCACAGGCAAACAGCTTGCCTCTAGTAGCCTGCCCCCAGCAGGGGCTTTGACAACGGCTATCACCTGGACACGAGGGTAGCATTTAGCCCACCTGTGTTTCCCATTATGTGAAGTCATTGAAGGAGACTTATTTTTTTAATAGCAAAATGAGACAACTGAATATTTATCCTTTAAAGCATCTTTTAAAAATCAAAATTACTCTTTAATCCCAATTATGGTTATTAACCAATTAGTTCCTCCACATCTCACTTAAATAATTTATTGCAGAACACACTCAAGGACAATTCTCAAACCCAAGTACTGCTTCAAGTTCACCTAATTACTACAGCATCAGAGCGACATGCGTTCCAGAATAAGAGGCCATCCGTGGATGTGTCTCGGTGCTCTGTGGCTTGGCAGACACCCTCTTTGCCAGGGCCATTGCATACATAGCTAATACTCATACATGTCTGAGTAAAAAGACAATTCCACAATTCAGGTACAAGAAACATAACACCAAACTAGACTGTAAAAAATGCCAAGTGTAAGTGCCAGAAAAAAACTCAATAATAGAAATGCTTATCACATGATTCAGGGCAGGAGCTGTGTGAGAGTGTGTGTGTGTGTGTGTGCGTGTGCGTGTGTGTGTGAATGAACATAGGTTGATGTGGGAGAACTGGCAAGAGTGGGTAAAAAGATCAACACTATTAAAGAAACAAGGACAAGCAGAAAAAAAGGGAGATTTGAAGGACATAGTTATTCACTGTTTCAGCAGTCAAATCATCTTACAGAATAGGAAAATAGATCACCTCTGTATGCTTGCCATCATGTTTTTGATGCATGATCAGAACAAGATATTCATAGATAATAAGGCCATTGTAAACCAGAAGCATCTAACCCTTTCAGAGTGTCAAGGAGGGGAATTTATATTTTCCGAAATGTCTTGGAATCCACTTAAAAACATCGGAGAGAGGGACTGAGGAAAGGTGATAACATGTGGCAGGCCCTCGTAATATGTTTTGCAAATAAGAAAATTCACCCCTTGCATGGAGCAGAGGTATCCCACACCAAGGCAGAGGGCAGCCTGGACCCAGGTCCCTTTCACCTCCTGACCACTTGACAGGGAATGTGGGGTGTGTGGTGCCGACTGCACACCTCTCCTGGAGAGGCTGGAGGGAGGGAGAGCATGATGTTGTGTCATGGAATAAAAGTAGATTCATACCCATTGAGGGAAAGTACCCTTTTTAGAAAACTTTCCGATTTCCTCAGGAGTTGATTAGTTTTCCTTTTTTTTTTGGAGACGGAGTCTCACTCTGTCACCCAGGCTGGAGTGCGGTGGCGCAATCTCGGCTCACTGCAACCTCCACCTCCCAAGGTTCAAGCAATTCTCCTGCCTCAGCCTTAGCCTCCGGAGTAGCAGAGACTACAGGCGCATGCTGCCACGCCCGGCTAATTTTTTTGTAATTTTAGTAGAGATGGGGTTTCACTGTGTTGCCCAGGCTGGTTTCGAACTCCTGAGCTCAGGCAATCCACCTGCCTCGGCCTCCCAAAGTGCTAGGATTAGAGGCCTGAGCCACCGCGCCCAGCCTAGTTTCACTTTTCTAAAATGGTACTGATGAACTTCCTTGTTCATTACTGTCTATACAATTGACCTCAAAAGACCCAAGTGTAACCATATTTACATAAATGTAGCACAATCTGCATTTCATTTTGAGAGATGATGTAGACACAAGCTTTCACATAAAAACGCCTCTTGTCACAGAGGAAGGTATGCCAAAATTTATTGAGACCTTGAAAGTTGTGTATTAAAAAAAGTGTGTGAATGTGTGAATTTTACACTGAATACTCTTTAGGAATCAGAATGAATATTGCTTGTCTAAACTGATTCACGTGAGCAAGGTTATCACGCAAAGTCAAGAATTCTGAACTCCAGTAAGCCCAAAAAAATTGGTTTTAGAAATCAAAGTTTTGAGAGGATTATTAAATTCATCAAATTATTTTGTTTTATATGAACTTAGTTTGGGGGATCTTTTATTTAAAAATTACCTCTGTAAGCGAAACTATAAAACCCTAAGTGTACAGCATATGGTGCAATCGATTTTCACAAACAGAGCACACCTGTATTCACCAGAACCCTAATCAAGAAGCAGAGGACAGCCAGGATCCGGGAAGCCACCCTCCGTGGTGTAGTCTCTTCAGTTACTACCTCCTCCAAGAGTAACCACTGTCCTGACCACAAGACTGTAGGTAAATTTTGCCAGTTTCTGGAATTCGTAGAATAAACTGAGGCCATGCACTAGCCTGTCGGACATTTGCTGCTGAGATGCATCCACATCGTTGCAGGAAGTTGTGGTCCATTCATCATCATTGCTTGAGATGTGTGGCTCTGTCATAATTTCTGGACCCACCGTACAGGTGTTGGGTACTTGGATAGTTTGCAGTTTTGAGCTATGATAAAGAGTGCTGCTAACAATATTGTGGACACCGACCTAGCTCTTTTCCAAAGTTTTAACAATTTGTACTCCCACTAGAAATGAACCAGAGCTCTGGTGGTTCCATGCCTTCTACATAACGCAGCATGGAAAGGCTTGCTTCATCTTAGCTGGGCATACAGCAATGCCACACCAAAAATGTAATTTGCATGTTCCTGGTGACAAGGGAAGTTCAACATCTTTGAATATATTTATTGGCCATCTTCACATGCTTTTATGAAATAGCTATTTAACTTGCTTCGCTATTTTTTATTGGGTTTTGTTTGCTTTTTTTTGTATTGATTCGTTCAAGTTCTTTATATATCTGTGTGTGAATCTTTTGTTGGATGGATGCATTGCAAATATCTAACTCTATGGCTTGTCTTTTCACTCTTTTAATGCCTATTGATAAAAAGAAGTACTTAATCTTATTATAGTCAAAATGTATTAATATTTTGTTCATAGCTTTGTTCTATTTAAGAAATGTTTGCTTACTCCAAAGCATAGGGATGATCTATGTATTCTAAAAGCTTTATTGTTTCATTTTTTACATTTAGATCTGCAGCTCATCTGGTTTGTTTCTGTGAATTGGTGCAGTGAATTTTCCACTTTTTGCTGTTTACTCAGCCCAGTTTTATTAAAATGACTCCTGCCTGTCCACATTCTGCAGTTCACAGTTCTCATCAACCAGGTGACTTTTGTGTGTGGGATGATTCTACACTCTGTTCTATTCTATTGGTCTGTTTCTCTATCTGACTCTTCTGTCTTAATTACTGCAGCTTTAGATCGGATCTGAATATCTGGTAGCTTCAGTAACTTAGCTCTATTCTTGTTCTTCAAGATTGCCTTGACCATTTGCATTGCCACAGGAATTTTAGGAACAATTTTTCAACAGTCTGTAAAAAAGCCTGCTAGCATTTTAATTGTAATTGCATCATATGTACAGATTGTTGGGAGAAAAATTGAAATTAATATAGTATTTATTTTTAAGCTATAAGCATAATATACCTCTCTGTATATTTAGGTATTTAATTTCTTTTTTTCTTTTTTACTTTTTTATTTAAATTATTTTTTTCAAGACAGAGTCTCGCTCTATTGCTCAGGCTATAGTACATGGCACAATCTTTGTTCACTGCAATCTTTGCCTCCTGGGTTCAAGTGCTTCTCCTGCCTCAGCCTCCTGAGTAGCTGGGACTACAGGTGTGCACCACCACACCTAGCTAATTTTTGTATTTTTAGTAGAGAAGGAATTTTACCATGTTGCCCAGTCTGGTCCTGAACTCTCAACCTCAGATGATCCAGCAGCCTCGGCCTCCCAAAGTGCTGGGATTATAGGCATGAGCCACCGCACCTGGCCAATTTTTAAAAATAAAAATTATATACATGTGGGATGTACAACATGATGTTTGAAAATATGTAGATACTGTGTAATTGCTAAATGAAGCTATTAACGTATGCATTACCTCACATATTTATTATTTTTTTGTGCTGAGAACACTTAATCTTCTCTCAGCAATTTTCAAGTGCACAATACACTGTTATTAAGTAGAATCACCATGCTGTACAATAGGTCTCTTGAACTTACCTCTCCTGTCTAACAGAAACTTGACACCCCTTGACCAACATCTCCCCAATCCCCTTCCCACCAGCTCCTGACAACCACCATTCTCCTGCCTGTTTCTAGGAGTTCACCTTTTTTAGCTTCCACATATAACTGACCTTACCTCGTACTTGTCTTTCTGCGCCTGGCATATTTAACCTAACATAATGCCCTCCAGGTTTCTGTAGCTATAAATGACAGGATTTCCTTCTCTTTTAAGGCTGAATGTTGCTTTTATGCCACATTTTCCTTATCTATTCATCCATCGATGAACTCTTGGATTTTCCATATCTATTAATCTGTCAATGAACCTTTGGATTGATTCCATATCTTGGGTGTTGTGAATAGTGCTTCCATGGGCACAGGACTGCAGATATCTCCTTGTCTTACTGATTGAATTTCCTTTGGTTATATACCCAGCAGTGGAACTGCTTTCGTTAATGTTGCATAGTTTTCAGTGTAGAGGTCTTACACACTTTTGTTTGATTTATTTTTTATATATTCTATGTGTGTTGTTTTGCTACTATAAATGTTTTTTAATTTTTATTTTGTTACATGGAAATTTGACTTTTTAATTGTAATAGCTTACAGAAACGTTTGGAATTTCTAAACATATAATGATGTCATTTGCAGAGTAATGTCATTTCAATACAATAAATATACCACCTTTATTCTAGTTATAGAATGTTAAAAAATATAAGACATGTTGAGTTCACTCCCCCACCCCTCTATATTTCCTTTGAGAAACTCTTCTTTCTACTGAAAATACAGAGAATACACAGCGAATCAAAACTCTAAGTATATATGGCGTAGAAGAGAACAACAGAAAATAAGCAAAATAGGTAATTATTTATTACGTGAAAACAGGACTTTCCCTTTCTATTGACAATCTATGAATATGGTTAATTACAAATGTAGTAAGTGTTTATAGGTGAAATCAACGATGCGTAACTTGACTGAGAATTGCACGTTATCAATTTTTGCCTTTGTAAATTACTTTGGATATCCATAAAATGATTATTTAAGGAATTTATTGCATGTAAAACCTGTTGTGTTTCTCATATATGAACAAAGTCACTAATAACTTCACAGTCATTCTTCTTATTAATTAAAATGTCATTTTGGTCTTTTCGAGGTGAGGCAATATGAAGAGGAACCCATGGGAATAAAAGATATATTATGTTGCACTTTTCTCAGAAAATGGTTTAATATAGCTCATATTTGGAGCCTATGAATGCATTATGGGACTGTAGTCACAGTAAACATAAGCAGAAAATGTTGAATTTAAATAAAAAATCACTACTTTGAAGTATCTCTTAAGCCTCCGACTTTTGTCACCAAACGAGAATATTTAAATGGGCTGGCACCTCTGGATTATTTTGGCTGGTGATGCGTATGACAATCACCCTTTTCTGCGTTTCATGCAAGGAGACCCTTCGGTGGAGAACGTGAGCATCGTGCCCCAGGGCCTTTACTCCTTGCACAGGACCGAGGGTTCCTGGCGGGGCAAAATGATGTAGAGGAGCCGCTCGTCCTGGTTCCTTTATAAAACCATCAGATGTTGCTTTTTGTAAAACCATGAGATCTCTTGAGGCACATTCGCTGTCATGAGAACAGCACGGGAAAGACCCACCCCCGTGATTCAGTCACTTCCCGCGGGTCCCGTTCATGACACGGTGGAGAGTGGCCCCTCGTCCTGTGCCTCTATCTAGAATTCTGACAAGCCTTTTTCAAGGGAAGCTGGTAGCTAGAAAGGAGGAGGAAAGAGACAGAAAAGGCAAAGAATGTTGGAGGCAGAAAACAGGGATACTAAGGGGAAATTAGAATTAAACTTATAAGTAGGTGAATAGAATGGTGACGCCTTCAAACGAATGAGGCATATTTTTTTCTTCCCTCTTTCCTATAGTTTTACCAACTTCATGCTGAAGTATATTCCAACACCACAGCTAGCCATGTGTGGGCAAATGGTAGAAAACGAGGTCAGTCAAAAACAAAGAGAACAATAATTTGGACAAATATAACAAAAGAAATAAAAAGTAGTCAAATTTGTCACAACAGGTAAGGCCCTACCACACCTAACCTGCGGGCTCAGAGTCACCTTCTTTGGCATTTTCCAGGGGCTGCCTCTGGGAGGGTTGTTGTAAAAGGCTGTGAACTTCAAAATAAAATACATTCGGGAAAAATATAAAATGTCATTTTTTGTGTCCATAAAAATAACTGGACCTGTAAGACATAAGGGAAATTCCCTGTTTTCCAGAGAGAATATCAAAACAAGGATTATTTATTGGCTATGAGTCAATGAACAATGGCTCTCCCATCCACTTTGAGCTAATATCTGGTGTCAGTCTTCATCCGATGAGATGTCAATGGGAGACCCAATAGCAAGGCATGGGATGGTCACAAAAAGAAGAGGAGGACTAGAACCTGGAGGAGGGTGGACACAGGGAAGTGTGGCATCGTGAGGAAAAGGACTGGACTGATCTCTGTAACCCTGGTGGGGAGAATCAGGATGTATTAGTCTGTTCTCATGCTGCAAATAAAGACATACCCCAGAGTGGGTAATTTAGAAAGAAAAGAGGTTTAATGGACTCACAATTCCACATGGCTGGGGAGGCCTCACAATCATGGTGGAAGGCAAATGAGGAGCAAAGTCTTACATGGCGGAAGGCAAGAGGACATGTGCAGGGGAACTATTCTTTATAAAACCATCAGATCTTGTGAGGCCTTTCACTATCATGGGAACAGCTCGGGAAAGACTAGCCGCCATGATTCAGTTACCACCCTCAGATCCCTCCCAGCACACTTGGGGATTATGGGAGTTGCAATTCAAGATGAGATTTGGGTGGAGACACAGCCAAACCATGTCATGGGACAAATTGCCATAGGACAGCAGCATGTACCTCAAGAAAGGAGCAGCATAATTTAATCAAAGGCTTGCAAAGTGGGAGTGAGAAGTCATGAGGGGATATGAGCACAGAGGTGCATGAAGTTACAATAACAATCAAAGTACCGAATAGACACTGGAATAGGTCAGTGTTGAGGTCCTGCAGAACCAAGACCCCAGGACTCCTGGGGCACCAGCGAAGAGGGTTTAGATGGGCTTTGCTGTCCTAACCCTGGAAACTCTTCTAGGCTGTTTTATAAATGCACAGAATGTGCCTAGATGGTCAGGTTCACGTTTACTTATAAGTTTTCTTCTGTTCTAAATTATAATGCAACATATGTGCTAAAACGATCACTATAAAAATTATACCTATTTTTCCATCAGTTACCATCACTGGCCTGAAAGTTTCCATGCTTTAGTGTCTTCTGTCATTTTGGATACATTTCTTTAAAACTTGAAAAAAACACTATGTATTTTGTCACCTCAAAATTTAGAAACACACAACCCAAAGACACATGCATCCTCCCACACCTCAATTTCTGGTGTAATTGCTGTTGGTTCACAGACCTCTAGAGCAGTGTGAATCCAAATTTCACTACTCTGCATCAGAGTATTTTATATTTTACTTATAAATATGAGTTACTTGACTAGAGGTAAGAGGAAAAGAAAGGTAAAGTCAAAGAGCTACCGGACACCACCAAACGACCAGAGCCCCAGTGAAAGGCCCATGAGCAATTGCATTTCACAGGACTTCTCTGAGGCCCCGATTTTGTACAAGGTGACATTCGGATTTGCTTCTTTTCTGGTTTAGTCAAAACGTTTGTTTTTACACTGTGTCTAAGCAACCCTGACTTTTTGTGGGGTATTGAAAAGAGCACTAGGCAGGGAGGCAGGAGGCCAGCTCCCGTTCCAGATCTAATGCTGCCCACCTGTGTGACCGTCCCCTGTGAAGCTGTGAGCCAGTCAATGGTAAATGATCTGGGGGCTTGGTTCTAGCTCCAGGTCTCACGCTGTCCACCTCTGAACCTGGGCGAGTTCCTTCCCTGTAAAGTGATGAGTGAGTAAGTTGCCTTTGAGACGTGTTCCACGTTGGAAGTCAGAAGACCTCATGCCCTTCTGCTAGGTTTCCTCCAGGTTGAATATAAGGGCTTCCAAAGCTCCAGCTCAACATGTTTTCTGTCCACAGTAGTTTCTTCTTGTATGTTACTATAGAAAACTGTTTAATCTCAGGTGAACTTCTTCATTGTCCTCAACTAGTACAAGAGGAGAACTTCCTTCCAGCATTCGATGTGATGGTTAACTAAGAAAATAAATGTAAAGTATTGATCACAGTGTCTGTCATGTACAAAACTCTCAGCAGACAGATTTTAAGCCTGGACTTTTTTCTTGTAGGAGGAATGTTCAGAAAGGAAAATAATTCATCAGAAACACCTTTCTTTTAGCATGTGTCATCTTATATGTTCTAAGATGCTAAGGAGATTGGAGGCATGCGCATATGAACATCATATGCTTGTATATTTTGAATATAAACATGTATTTGCATGTATGTGTGTCCATGTCTAGATGCATGTGTATTATGTGTGTATTTATGTGTGCATATAGGTATTTATATACTTTTTCCACACCCGCTGTTCTTGGCCTCTATTGTTTTGTAATCTGCACTTTTGAATTCTGGGCAACTGGGCCTTTTTCACTTCTGCCTGTTGCCCATCCAAACAATAAACAAATAAAATGACTTAAAGCTCTTAAGCTGAACTTCACTTATTTCATGAAGCCGGTGATCTAGGTGTGATATCAGCCTAGGGCATCTCAGTGGAGTTTCTCTCCATCCCACCTTCCACAAAGCAGTAGCGCCCACCTGTGCACCAGCTAACACAATGGCATCATTCTTAGCTGGAAATTTTGATAACTCCTGGCTGTCACAAAGAAAATCAAGTTGAAACGTCTTGGCAGGGAATGTCGGGCCATCCATGACTCAACCTCTCTGTGAAGGTTAATTTTTGTGTCAACTTGACTGGGCCGTGGGTGCCCAGATGTTTGCTCAAACATTATTCTGGTTGTTTCTGTGAAGATGTTTTCTGATGAAATTAACATTTGAATCAGTAGACTTGGAAACACTGATTTCCCTCTCTATCATAGGTGGGCCTCATCCAATCCATTGAAGGCCCGAATAGGACAAAAAGACCCTCTCTGGAGTAGGAGATAATTTTTCCTGCTTGTCAACTTTCCAAACTGGGACATTGGCTCTTTTCTTTTCTTTTCTTTTTTCTTTTCTTTTCCTTTCCTTTCCTTTCTTTCCCTTTCCTTTCCTTTCCTTTCCTTTCCTTTCCTTTCCTTTCTTTTCCTTTTCTCTTCTCTTCTTCTTTTCTTTTCTTTTCTTTATCTTTATCTTTCTTTATCTTTATCTTTATCTTTTTCTTTTTCTTTTGGACTCAAACTAAAGCATTTGGTCTTCCTGGGTTGGTACTACACATCAGATCTCCTGGGTCTCCAACGTGCTGACTCACCCTGTGGATCCTAGGACTTCCAGCCGTGATAATCACGTGAGCCAATTATGTATAATAAATCTCCTTATTCAACACACACACACACACACACACACACACGTTTCTTTCTGCAGAGCCCCGGCTGACACACCCTTCACTCTCATTAGTCAGCACCTCTGCCCTGAACTCCTCATTGCAGTCAACCACATATAAGCAGATTCTGGAAGATACCTTGTGGCCCCTTCTTTGCCCACCCTTGGCTTTGCCCCAAGATGGCCAGATTAGCTTCCGAATCCAGCTCAGACTGTCCTCTGCCTTGTGAAGTCGCCTTGGAATCCACCCCACTCCCACTGCTCTGTGCCTTGACCATACCTTTACTGATGCACCTTCCAACTCCGATGATTTTTGTATGACTATTGCTTTCATTAGGCTATCCACTGAACATAGTGCCCAGAACCTAGTGGGCATTTCATTTGTGAGATGAATCCCTAAAAGACAGCTCCTTGGGAGACAGACTCCTGTCTGATTTATCTTTGTATGGTTTGATATCTTTTAGTATGTGCACAATTTACATCTAATGACATCGTGCTATAATTTAGAATGATCTGTCCCACAAAAGGCAATGACTTATTTAATTATTATTATTATTATTATTATTATTTTGAGATGGAGTCTGTCTCTGTTGCCCAGGCTAGAGTGCAGTGGTGCAATCTGGGCTGACTGAAGCCTCTGCCTCCTGGGTTCAATAAATTCTCCTGCCTTAGCCTCCTGAGTACTGGGGACTACAGGAACATGCTGCCATGCCCAGCTAACTTTTTGTGTTTTTAGTAGAGACAGGTTTCACTATGTTGGCCAGGTTGGTCTTGATCTCCTGACCTTGTGATCTGCCCGCCTCAGCCTCCCAAAGTGCTGGGATTACAGGCATGAGCCACTGTGCCCGGCTTAATTATTTTTAAGATACATATCTTATATCTTCCTGTTAATTGTAACCCCACTGGCAGCATAAACCCTATGACCAAAGTACCCCACACAGTTGACTCAGTGTTAGCCCTATGATGGGACTAAATATGTGTTGGTTGATTGATTTTGGCTCTTTGAGAAATTGTTCTGCAATGATTTTGATGAGTCAGTGTAAGTAGTTAATGTCAGCTACCAATTCAATCATTGCTAAATTCTTACTAGCCTTAGAAGCCTCCTAATTTCTGTTGTTTAAAAACATCAAGCTTTATACTCACCTCTAAAAATATTAACAAGTTATGGAAACACTCGACATATTTACCAAATATGTGAAATAAAATGTCTTTTATTTATTTGTGGACTCTCTTTTGGTTTCAAATGTGAGAAAATACGCACAGGGGAGATGATGGATGAGTTTATGTCAGGTGTTAGGATTCTGATGGTTTATCTACACAATTTCCTCCATAATTTCCTGAAACTGTAAAAACCAGTACTTTCCCTCAACATTCTAGGTATTGTTATTATCTTGAAGGACAGAAGGTGAATAAAATATCAGTTCTGCTCTGCTCTTGCTCTAAGACTGGAAAGGTAATTCTGATTCAAAATATCTAGACAAGAGGATTTGCTTGGCAACTTACGGTGGCAGCAAAAGCAAGGACCCACTGATACACATGAACTCATCATTTATAAGTAAAATATCCTTCCTACATGGCAAAAAGCATTTCTAACTGAATAAGATGACCTTTTCTCGGGAAGCTTTCTACAGTTTTGCTCCTAAGTGAGGAGATACAGGACATTCCCCTTCATTAGTATCTTGGGGATGAAAAATGATTTTTTTTCTTATTCCTTTTTATTGTTCTGGCTGGTACTAAGGTAATTCTGCAGAAATCCCAATGCCAAATAACTAGTATTGTCAGGTGCCCCAAAAGAATGCTTTTTAGGTTTGTCAGTATCTCAATCCCATGGCACAGTTGCTGCTCCTGGGATGGGGGCACTCTGCAAGCACAGCTGCAGGGCAGACCCTCTGGATCCGGCTCCATGGAGTCTCATCCTTCCGGAAAACCTGGCTGAAGAGTAAGTGGGAACAGGAACATAGAGAAAATCATTTTGCCTGTCTTGTAACTCCCCATCTAATTCTAGCTAGAGATGATTGAGAGAATAGACTATATCCAAACATTAATCAACTCTGAAGATTAATTCCTGTGGTTGGATATAAAGGGCTCTATTGCGGCATTAAAACCTAATGCCTCCACGAAACTTCAAGCAGTTAGACATCTGCACAATTCTTTCAACCTCATGACCATTTATGTGAAAATGATGCAACAAAATGGTGAAAGGAGAAAATGCAGTTACTTCCCACGTATTTCCTCAACTGAGACAAGGAAAATTGTCAGACATGTTCATTGAAGTGTTAATCACACACCTTGCATAGAGGAGGGGATCATTATGGGTTAAGGTATAAATCTGTAAAAGAGTCATATGATGCTAGGTTACCTCAGTCATTGCAAGACAGTTTTGGGAGTCCATGCAGTCCATTCATTTCTTCATTCATTTGATGAGAAAATATGTATGTGTTTCCATGGTGTGTCAGGCATCATCATAGGTACTAGAGTCACACATGCAAATAAAACACAATCTCCGGGTAATGGTATTTAAAGTACCAAAGGAAAACAGAGATGCATACACAGATATGCATAACCAAAGTGTTGCAGTAAAAGACCATACAGTATGGAATGAGAACACAGAATAACTAGAGGGAGGAGGCAGGGTTTCCGGGGAAAAATTTGTCAGATGTCCTAGTCAGGTGGGAGGAGAGACACACGCCCAAGCAGAGTGGGTGGGGTAGCAAAGGCATGAACATGTTACATGCTTTTCTTGGATTCTTTCTGCAGTTTCAAATGCTTCCTGAATTACCTGCAGAAAGGGACTTATTTTGCTAGGTGAGATCCAATAACTTGATAAGTGCAAACTTTTAAAAATGTGAATGAGTTTCAGACAACTAAATTTAATTTCTATGTTTTCAGGTCAATAGTGTCTAGAGAGCTTGCATGTACTATGACCAACGGAACATGCTTATATTCTGAAATACCATAAATTATTAATACGATTAGATACTTTAAAAGTAATTTGAATTTATTAGATGGTTGGCTGTAGCATAGCCTACCTGACACAGTTTAATATAACTCTCAGCCGTAAATTCTGTACTGTTAATTGGGATTTGGATCCATGTGAAAAAGAGGTTTGCTAACTTGTGCTGATCAAAATGTTTTCCACTGGAGAGGGTATGTACTGCATTCTCGATGTTCTAAGAGGATTGAGTATTAACTTGAGAAAAAGATTGCCAACAAGGGCTGTGACTGGTACACAGCATAAGGCATACCTGGCTGGAGCAGATGCAGTTACGAGACTTCTTGACTCTTCAGAAAAGAACAAGGACTTCTCTACCAGTTGCACAAATTTTATTCTATGAATACTTGTCCTTCACAGATAAGCTCTCAATGTCTCTATATGATTCAGCATTTTTCAGGCTAAGTATACTCATGAAACCACAGATATATTGATTACCATGAAAATATGTCCAATGTTTACAACAGCCTCATGGTGACCACGAGATCCCTAAGGCAACATCCAGAGTTCTCTCCTTCATCTTATGGTGATTCCAAGTCTAAATGCTCTTTCCAACAGGCAATGAAGATTTCCAGTGGAAGTTTCTGTTCAAGGAATACAATGTGTAACACGTTGAACAGAACCGGTAAGATCTGCAGAGATTTCAAGACTGAGCTTCTGAAATCTATAGAAAATTCTAAACATTTGGCTTAAAATTTTTCTCCATATTTAATTTACAGTTTGTGCCATTCCAATGACAAGGTGTACTTTCTAAAAACAGGTGTCATAGATACTTCTTGATACTCTCTTCCTTGCTGATTGCTGTTCTGGGGTCTTGGCAGACAATAATTATCTGCTAGGTCGATGAATGAATAAAATGTATCCATGCTCATTGGAGAATGAGTGATGTTAATAGACCATGAAATTTGATTGACATGTGACCATTCTCCTTCAAAATGAGAAGTGGATTCACTTGATGAGGACAAGGAGGATCAGAGGAAGACATCTCATGACATGCAGGTAACTAGAAAATAATCCTGTAGCAATCCTGTGGCTAAGGGACCAAAGAAGGTAACCCTAGGGATATTAATTTCACAGTTCTCTTCTTTCTTTCAGATAACCAGTGAATAGAAAACATATGGAATTTTGTTACTTTTGTTTTGAGTAAATCCTTGGTAGGAGAAAGCATCATCAAAATAAGTAACACGTCTGAGTCTTGACTAGTCAGCTATTCACAGAACATGGGTATGGGAGAGGTAACATGAGGGTTCCCTGAGGCTCTTAGCTCCATGAGTGTTGAATGTTTCACTGTACCCACAATTACCAATTGTTCACGAGTTTGAATAGAGAAGGTGATATGGTCAGGCTCTGTGTCCCCACTGAAATCTCATCTTGACTTGTAATCTGAATTATAATAATCCCCACATATTGGGGGAGAGATCTTGTGGGAGGTGATTAGATTATAGGGGCAGTTCTGCCATGCTGTTCTCATGGTAGTGAGTGAGTTCTCACGAGATCTGATGGTTTTATAAGGGTTTTTCCCCCACTTCGCTGGGCACTTTTTCTTGCTGCCACCATGTAAAGGACATGTTTGCTTCCCTTTCAGCCATGATTGTAAGTTTCCTGGGGCCTCCCCAGTCCTGCAGAACTGTGAGTCAATTAAACCTCTTTCCTTTATAAATCACCCAGTCTCAGGCAGTTCTTTACAGCAGCATGAGAACTGACTAAGACAGTAGGTTTGTGAGACAGTTCTCAACAAATGCAAGCAAGGTGTCAGCTTTCATCATGGATGTATGTTAGTTTCCTAGGACTGTCATAATAAGCACCAGTTGGGTGGCTTGACAGGACAAATGTTTATTCTTCCACCTTACTGGAGGTCAGAAGTCAAAAATCAAGGTTGTATTTGTTCGTTCTCATGCTACTGCTGAAGACATACCTGAAACTGGGAACAAAAAGAGGTTTAATTGGACTTACAGTTCCACATGGCTGGGGCGGCCTCAGAATCACGGTGGGAGGTGAAAGGCACTTCTTACATGGCAGCGGTAAGAGAAAAATGAGGAGGGAGAGAAAGTGGAAACCCCTGATATACCTATTAGATCTCAAGAGACTAACTCACTATCACGAGACTAGCACGTGGAAGACCAGCCTGCATGATTCAATCACCTCCCCCTGGGTCCCTCGCACATGTGAAAATTCTGCGAGACACAGCTTGAGTTGAGATTTGGGGGTGGGGGAACACAGCCAAACAATCATTCCACCCCTGCCCCCTCCAAATCTCATGTCCTCACATTTCAAAACCAATCATGCCTTCCCAATAGTCCCCCAAAATCTTAACTCATTTCAGCATTAACCCAAAAGTCCACAGTCCAAAGTCTCATCCGAGACAAGGCAAGTCCCTTCCACCTATGAGCCCGTAAAATCAAAAGTAAGCTAGTTACTTCCTAGATACAATTGGGGTACAGGTATTGGGTAAACACAGCCATTACAAATGTGATAAATTGGTCAAGACAAAGGGGGTTACAGGGCCCATGACAGTCCAAAATCCAGGGGACAGTCAAATTCCGAAGCTCCAAAATGATCCTCTTCGACTCCATGTTTCACATCCAGGTCATGCTGATGAAAAGGTAGGTTCTCACGGTCTTGGGCAGCTCTGCCCCTGTGGCTTTGCAGGGTACAGCCTTACTCACGGCTGCTTTCACTGTTTGGTGTTGAGTGTCTACAACTTTTCCAGGCACACGGTGCAAGCTGTTGGTGGATCTACCATTCTGGGGTCTGGAGGGTGGTGGCCCTCTTCTCCCAGCTCCACTGGGCAGTGCCCCAGTAGAGACTCTGTGTGGGGGCTCCAACCCCACATATCCCTTCCGCACTGCCCTAGCAGAGGTTCTCCATGAGGGCCCCGCTCCTGCAGCTAACTTTTGCCTGGGTATCCAGGCATTTCCATACATCTTCTGAAATCTAGGCAGAGATTCCCAGACCTCAATTCTTGACTTCTGTGTACTGGCAGGCTCAATACCACGTGGAAGATGCCAAGGCTTGGGGCTTCCTCCATTTGGAGCCATGGCTCGAGCTCTACCTTGGCCCCTTTTAACCAATGGTTGTAGTGGCTGGGATGCAGGACACCAAGTCCCTAGGCTGCACACAGCATGAGGACCCTGGGCCCAGCCCATGAAACCACTTTTTCCTCCTGGGCCTTGGGCCTATGATGGGAGGGGCTGCTGTGAAGGTCTTAGTTATGGCCTGGAGATATTTTTCCCATGGTCTTGGGGATTAATATTAGGCTCCTTGCAACTTATATAAATTTCTACAGCTGGCTTGAATTTCTCCTCAAAAATGTTTTTTTTCCTTTTCTACTGCATTGTCAGGCTGCAAATTTTCTGAATTTTTATACTCTGTTTCCCTTTTAAAATGTAATGCTTTTAACAGCACCCAAGTCACCTTTTAAATGCTTTGCTGCTTAGAAATTTCTTCCACCAGATACCCTAAATCATTTCTCTCAAGTTCAAAGTTCCACAAATCTCTAGAGCAGGGGCAAAATGCTGCCAATATCTTTTCTAAAACATAACAAGAGTCAGCTTTGCTCCAGTTCTCAACAAGTTCTTCATCTACATCTGAGACCACCTCAGCCTGGACCTTATTGTCCATATCACTATCAGCATTTTGGGCAAAACCATTCGACAAGTCTCTAGGAAGTTCCAAATTTTCCCACATTTTTCTGTCTTCTTCTGAGCCCTCCAAACTGTGCCAACCTCTGCCTGCTACCCAGTTCCAAAATCGCTTCCACATTTTCGGATATCTTTTCAGCAGCGCCCACTCTACTGGTACCAATTTACTGTATTGGTTCATTTTCACACTCCTGGTAAAGACATACTTGAAACAGGGAACAAAAAGAGGTTTAATGGGACTTACAGTTCCAAATGGCTGGGGAGGCCTCAGAAACATGGCAGGAGGTGAAAGGCACTTCTTGCATGGCAACAGCAAGAGAAAAATGAGGAAACAAAAGTGGAAACCCCTGATAAACCCATGAGATCTTGTGAGACTTATTCACTATCAAGAGAATGGCAGGGGAAAGACTGGCCCCATCATTCAATTACCTCTCCCTGGGTCGCTCCCACAACATGTGGGAATTCTGGGAGATACAGTTCAAGTTGAGGTTTGGGTGGAGACACAGCCAAGCCACACAAAAGGTGCCTGCAGTTCAGGTCCTTTGGAAGGCTCTGAGGGAGAACCTGTTTCCTGTCCCTCTCCTGGCTCCTCGTGGTGGCAGACAGCCCCCCACTTCCCTTGGCTTGCGGATGCATCACTCCAGTCTCTGCCTCCATCTTCCCATGGTGATCCCCCTTTGGTGTCTGGGTCTCTTCTCTTCTTATAAGGACACTAGTCACATGGGATTAGGGACTAGCCTAACCACCTCATCTTAACTTGATTATACCTGCAAAGACCCTATTTCCAAATAAGGTCACATTCAAAAATACTGGGGGTTAGGACTTCAACATGTCATTTCTGGGACACAGATTCACTGGTAGTCTTGTCCACCAGGCATTGGGATTCAGGGTGAGATACAAACAGGTCTCACTGCTCGCCAGCCTCAACTGGGCTGGGCTTTCCTTCAGAATGATAGCCCATGATTGCTAGAAACAGTGCTCTGGAGTGGTTGTCTGATGAAGAAGCACACTGTGTTCTCTCTTTTATTGGTGGGGGACGTGTTCTGCATCTTATCTGGTGGTGGCTACACGTGTAAAACTTCAACAAGCTGTACACTTATGGTTTGGTATTTTACTCCACATCACTGACACCTCAAAGATGTTTATAAAATGATGCTGGGCCTACACTAGCACATATTTTCTGTGGCGTTTATACTACAGGAATCTGTACATGCCCTGATCTGACAGTAAGCCACATCACTTTCTGACTTACACAATATCTTGTGTTCATATGTAGTAATCATATCCTTGAATTAATTATATACATACCAGCAATGTTCTTTTTTCCCTGCATTATTCATATAGTAATTTTATTTACTTCATTTGTTCATTATTTGATTCATTATATGAGAGTTTACTATGCCCCAGATATTGTAGAAATTGCTGCAGAGGCAAAGATGACTCATACCTAGTGCCTGCCTTTGAAACACTCTGCAGTCACAGAGTCAGAGGAGAAGCAGACAGTTGTGTAACAAGTACAAGGCCACATCTGCAGGGCTGCTGGGCACCAGAGGGGCCCCGGGATGGGAGTCCTTAGCAGGCAGAACTTGGTCAAGACAGCAAAGGGAGCGATGTTTGAGTGAGGGCTGGAGACAGAGAAATCTAATGACGGATATAGGGGTCAGGGAAATCAGTGAAGAATACAAAGGACAGATCATGGGACAAAGATATATACACGTGTGTGTGTGCGTGTGTTTGTGTGTGTGTGTGCATGTGTGCATGTGCATGTGAGCATGTGTGTGTGTGTGTGCATGAGTACATGTGTGCGTGTGTGCATATGCACATGTGTTCACGTGTTTGTGTATGTATGTGCATGTGCACACGTGTGTACGTGCGTGTGTGCATGTGCGTGTTTGCACATGTGTGCATGTGTGCATGTGTACATGTGTGCGTGTGCATATGCACATGTGCTCACGTGTTCGTGTATGTGTGTGCATGTGTGCACGTGTGTACATGTGCATGTGTGTGCGTGTGCGTGTTTGCACATGTGTTCACGTGTTCATGTATGTGTGTGCGTGTGTGTGTACGTATATCTGGATGTGCAATAAACACAGGTGTGCATCTACACATGCCTGTATGCATTTGCAGTGAGTGTCCCCACCTCTGCTCTTGGAGGAAAGATCCTTTGCCTGCTTGGTCAGCATCAGGTCTCGAGCTAGTTGTGCTGGGTGGATGAGGCATGAAGAGCAGCTGCAGATGGGCAGATGAAAACAGACCAAGTGGTTTCATCCGAGGCCTGATGTGCAAGGGAGTGACACAGGGGCAGAGATGTTTTAGGAGTGCCAGCCTAAAATGTGGTGGTGAACAGCCATGGTGAGCCGCAGCATTCAGGAAAAGGACCAGGTGACGGGAGCGTAAGGGTCCTTCCTGCATGTGGTGCACGCTGGCCTGCGCCTCTTCCTCGCTCCCCAAGAGAGCAGGCAGTACAGGTTCACATTCCTCTCTCACTTTCTGGGGCTGTGTTTGGCTCCTAGTCGATGCCACCCCGTGGAGCCAAGCCCTCAGGCTGGAGCAGAGTACTGCGTTGATTCTGGTTACAATAATAACGGGTATTTTTTTATATCTAGTGCTCTTCGGGAGTCAGATCCTGTACAGACGTTATCTCTAATTTTCAAAATAAGCTTGTGAAACTGACTTAAACATTCAAGAAATGCAGAAGTGCTGGCTTGCCCAGGCTGCCACTGATTTGCCTGGTGTCAAAACCACCATCCTACCTTTCCAAACACAAACTCGCTGGCTTTTTGGGGTCCTCACACAAGGCTCATACCCAGGTGTCTGTGTCTTTATATTCTTCATTGTACACAACAGAAGAGTTCAAGGCAGAGCAAGAAAATGGCATGACAGTCCCTCACTGACAGGCTGAATCTCAGGGTGACAGTCCACATCTCCTCTGCACCCCCACCCCAGTCCTACAGCTTAGCTTGGAGCCAGGCACACAAGAGCAGTGGGCTTCCACTCTCCAACCCCTCCACAGTGCGTGCAGCCCCCTGAGTAACATGGGCTCTGCTGACGGCTTTCACACACGCTGTCTCAGGCAATTCTCAGAATAACTCTGTCTTCTGGAAAAAGCTCTCCCCACCTTCCCAGTGTGGAAGTGGAGATTCTGGGCGGTAGAGCCTTTCGCTCAGTTCCACCCAATCCTTAACTCTGCGGTGGACTCAGGCCTGGTGAGTGCCTCTGTCCTGCTCCATACACTCAGCTCTCCACGCTCAGCTCCCATCTGCAGAGACTGTCCGAGGCCTTTCCCCAGGGACCTCTGTGTGGGGAGTCCATATCCACTCATTTCCAGGACCTGGAGGGTGGACAAACGCCTTCTGCACTCTTCCAACAGTAAGCACTTCTCTGCACTTAATGTTCACCGCAAATTCAGTGCTCCCTGAGCACTTTAGTTCCATTCTCTGAGAACAGCCCTGTAAGAAAGGCGCCGTTTTGCCCCCATTCACAGGAGAGGAGACCCTGGCCTGGAAGGACTGTGTGGTTACACGTCTTCATCCAGCGGGGAGGCATCAGTGCTGGGAGCCTGCAGGGACTCCTGCCTTCACACACTGCACTCATGGACCATGCAGGTTTCTTCCCGAAGAAGAGAGTAATTTATGTTCAGCTTAGTTCCAGCTTTAATTTCTATTCTATTGATTAATTTTAATGTGATGTATCTCACTGTGGGAAAACTACTGGTTCTTTCAAAAGATCGATCATCCACTCAGAGAATATAGGTCCTGGATTAGGACTAGGGGTTATCTGTACAATGAGGTTATACAAATCCTGAGGACACTTGCTTGGTATTCCTGGGATTCGATCCCATCTGGGCCTCTGGTTTCAAATTCCACCCATCATTTTTGACCATCTGACCAGCAAAGTGCTGAGGCTCTGCCAGGTGGACCTTGCCATTCCTCAAATCTCCTCAGTAGGGTTTCGACAGACAGGTCAGAGACCACTAACGAACTCAAACTCAGAGTGCTTGGACAGGGGTGTCTGGGGCAGGTGTGGCAGTGGAACCACAGAAACAGAGGCAAATCCTGCTGACCTGGTGTGGGAGCCACAGCCAGCCCTGCCCATCTGGAGCGAGCCACAGCTTTCGCTTAGCTGTGATGTTCTGCATAGCAGGCACAGGCCTCCCTGCCCAGGGCTCTGCTGCATCATTAACCAGGTGCAAGAGGAAAGTCACTGTGCCTGGGAGAAGCTGCAGAGATCCCAAGCTTCAGGATGTCGCCACGTGGTGCTGTGATGAGACTAAAAACGTCTTCCCCCAGACTGGACATGCCTGAGAAGGACTCTCAGCAAAGCTGCCAGGGTGAGCACTCGCTGAGGAACGGGCTTCGGTACCACGTCTCCTGCTTGCCAGTGGGGCCCCTGCAGAGAGAATTTCAGTTCTGCAATTGAAGTGAAAATGAACTTTCAAAAACAGCTTTGCAAGTTTAGATTGAGTGTTAAATGTGCTACTAGCTTAAAAATAAGTGCATTCACCTTCAGAGAAGTCTAACATCTAGGAATTAGACACTTAGAAGTGGCATCCTTTTTCTTTCTGTAGAAAAGCATATCAGATTTTAGTGTAAATTGCAAGAAAAATGCAGAAATTAATTTGTTTTTCTCCAGCTTTTTGTGAATATATGATTTTAAGCCTGTATTGCACTAATTTTATAAGTCTCATATATTGCTTATACATAAATCCTTTTACGAAGACTTTTAAAAATCATAAACATTGTGCAGCTTGAGGTATAATAAACAAAATATTTCCTGTACTGAATGACAAGCTATTCACTGAAAGTGTGTCTGTACCATGGTAGTGGAAGGGAGATCGCCCTCTTCTCTTACGTCTGTATCAGAACAGCCTTCTTTTTTTTTTTTTTTTTTGAGATGGAGTCTCACTCTGTCACCCAGGCTGGAGTGCAGTGGCATGATCTCAGCTCACTGCAAGTTCTGCCTGCTGGATTCATGCCATTGTCTTTCCTCAGCCTCCCTAGTAGCTGAGACTACAGGTGCCCACCACCACACCTGGCTAATTTTTTGTGTTTTTAGTAGAGACGGGGTTTCACCATGTTAGCCAGGATCGTCTCGATCTCCTGACCTGGTGATCCACCCACCTAGGCCTCCCAAAGTGCTGGGATTACAGGTGTGAGCCACTGCCCAGCCAGAACAGCCCTTCTCTTATTTTCAACGCTTTCAACTAAACACATGACTATTATTCCACTAAATAAAATATGAAGTTGCTCTGCAGTTTTAAAGTAATAATTATAGGGAGTTTAGTTTGAACTACAAACAAGTTACCCAGCAATTTCAATTACTGAAGCGAATTTTTTCTGGGCACAGATTCAAGGGGCCACAACCTGGGGCCCCACCCTGGATGGGCCTCCCAGCATCCGCTCTCCCTTCCTGACTTGACTGAGGCTGGTGGGGCCTAACCCAGAAGTTCAGTGAGGAGATGTGTCTCAGGACCAGAGCCTGCCTCTCTGGTTACTTCCTCCATAGCTCCCAGCCTGATTTCCCAGCCGTGCTCCATATTCAGCCCTTGGAGCCATCATCAGGCATTACTTCTCTGATTCTGACTCTATTCCCTTATTCAGCTACAATTTATGGTCATCACTGGGGAAATGTCAGTCTTTAGTTCTGGTAAACAACCCAACAAGCTTAACACCCACCATCCAGGGTCCAGCTCCTCCACAGCCCTGCTCACGGATAGTGTTACCAAAGGGGAAACCAAACTAAGGCCGGAGAGAGAAGCGACAGTTTTGCCAGTGCACAGGGTTCCCAGCAGCCTGGGGGAAGTGTCAGGAGATGTTCCTCCCCTCCACAATGATTTTGGCCACGGAGAGTCAGATAAGGGTGAGAGCAGAAGAGGCAGGAAGATAGGCAATAACACGAGTCACTGACTGACACCTGCACTGGGCCAGGCTTGGCACACATAACCCTCATCCATGAACGGTCCTGCTGGTGAGGTCAAACAAGGCCCTGAACTTGCATGGTTAGCAGGGACCAGAGGGGAGGTTTGGACCCAGGATTTCTGATGCTAACAACCCCTCTCATTGCAGTCAGCCTCCACAAGGGGCCCTTGATCTTGTACTTTTGTTCTTAATCCCTTTCATAATTAGTTTTTCTCCCTGTTTCTCCTACTTCACCTTGACAATGAAGTCTTATTTCTTTTTATTGCTAGCTGGCTTGCATGGCTAGCAATAAAAAGACATTCCCTGAAAGGCCCTTTGACCATTCTGGGACTAGAGGTTTCTCTGTAGGTCATCTCAGGGACATTCACATTCGCACAGGAGGTGCAGACCAGGATCCTGTGTAAGCACTACAGACAGGCCAGCTCTGGAAGCCCCTTCCCAAGAAGCCAAAGTTCCATGTGAGATCCACACCACTCAGGTAGGGCAGGTGCAGGCAGTCAGGAAAGAACAGGAAGGCCTTCCCATAGAGCTAAAGAAAGAGGAAAGAAACATGAAAAGCGGCTCAACAGTCAAAGACAGGTTTATTTTGGAGAATATACCTGAGAGGGGCTTCTGGCCAATTTCCATCAGGAGCATTCTCTCTTACAGTCTAAGGGTATTTAAGGGTTTAGGAAGGCAGAGTTTATCTCACAGACTTGGAATATTTCTGTGAGAGGGAAAGTTTATTGAGGGGCTGGCATGTCTCTTGTCAGAGGGTAGGTTATCTTGGGGTTGGCATGTTTCTGGCTGGACAGGGGTTTATCTCAGGGTTGGAATGTTTCTGGTCATGCTGACATTAACCATTAGGCTAACGTTTTGGGGCTGGATTTAGGCGGTTTTTAATCAAGGGAACTTAAAGTGGCAGTATGTGTCCAAGATGGCGGTGTGTGTCCAAGATGGTGGTGTGTGTCCAAGATGGTGGTGTGTGTCCAAGATGGTGGTGTGTGTCCAAGATGGCAGTGCTACAGCTCTGTGGCTTCCCTCCACAGGGCCCCAGCCCAGAACTGGCTCCCATTGGAGACAGCTGAGTGGGGAGGGGAAATGAGCTGAGAAAAGAGAAGGTGGGCACTTACACGATGGAGGATACGGATATGAACCCTCCCCACCCACCCCTTTTAAATGAGCATCTCTGCAGATACTGTTCAAAACCCATAACACCTCACACTGGCTGGGAGCCCTGACTTCATCCTATTTTACAGGAGGACCACAGGAGGTGGTGTGCTCTGTGACCACATACCAAGTCCCAAGCAGCCGGGGCTCCAGACTCCCAATTTGCTGCTCCACACCCTGCCCAACTCTCACTGCTCCCTTCTTCCCTTCCCTTGCCTGTTGGGAGAGAAAGTTTGCATCATTCTTCATTTCCTTTGATTTCCTATTTTCCTCCCTTCCTGGTGTGGAGAGATAAAATGAATTACACACAGAGATAAAGAAAAGGGGGTCTTCCCCTAAACCAGGAGACTGTCTGGGCAGGCATTTGCTGCAATTGAAGTCTGACAATGGGGCGAGAGATCAGACGCCGAAAAAGCCTGTGGCACCTCCTGCAGGGGCTGAGAGGCCCCTGCCTTGCTGTTCCAGGAATCCGCTCCAGGAAAAAGCTAAAAGCCTCTGCACCACCGCCGAGTTCATTAAATGGCTTCTGCCGTATTAATCTTTTGTTTCTACTTAATGGAGGTTACAGTGAATGGGAGGGGACGAGAGCCCAGGGTGTGTGGGCTTGATGGGAAATCACCATGGGAACGGCAGCCTGATCACCAATTGGTGATTAGCTGCCGGGTGCCCACCCCCGGAATTCCATCTTGGAAGAGCATCAGGTCCAGGTGGCGGCTCGGCAGACCGCAGACCCGGAGTGACGGGTGGCCAATGGCCCCACAGGTCACCCAGCGCCCCCTCCGTGGCTGGCCTGGCCACGGCCTGCCCTCCCCATCCCGGGGGACGCTGCCAGCATCGGCGAGAACCAGCTGAGTCAGGAGCTTTCTGTGTGAGCAGAGAGTGTGCCTGCCAGTGCCGTTTTCACAGCCCACATTTTCAGAGGACAGGGAGGGAGCACCCCCCCGACAGAGCTACGGGGCTCCATGCCCGGCCTGGGAGGTCGGTGCAGACCCAGGCCTGGCGCAGGAGGCCGCAGCCCGCTGCAATTGCAAATCCTCCCCTGCAGAGAGCTCAGGGTGGTCCAGCCGCTGGGTGTTCAGAGCCCCTGGGGGCTACGAGGGCTGCCCCGGGTTGGGAAGCCCTGAATGGTCTTCGCAGAGGAGGGGGTTCTGCTGAGAGTCAGGCGGTGCAGCCCAGAGCAGGCTGGGCGGGGTATCCAGGATGGGGGGACTAGGCAGTTCGGAAAAGGCCGCTGTTCCAGCCTCCAGTTCACACCTACCCTCCAGAAATTTCTTTCCACGGAATTATAGGGCTAGAACACGATGAAGGATTATCATTCTGATTGCTTCTAGCCATTTTCTTATCTATAAAACTTTTTAATATGAAATTTTACATGTGGTCCCAATACACATGAGAACAAGTGGACATGTAGCTGTTTTACTTATGATGGGGCAGAGGCAGAAAAGAAAGAAGCCAGCCCCACTTGAAGGACCCTGGGGTATGTTCATGGACCTCCAGGATTCCAAAATGCAGAGTTTTTAAACTACCAAGTAATTGTAATCTCATTTTTATTGTTGGAATTATTCTTTACAGCATACCTAAAATAATCAAAAATGATTATTTTAAGCACTTGGTAGGAAAATGGCCAGACTTCCCTAACAAAATATATTTTTATCCTCTATTTCTAAAAGAAACTCCTACTTTTGATGTAAATAATCATTACACAATTTAGGGAAAATTACTATCAGTGATGGGGAACTCACTACCAGTCAAGCTATTTCTGTATTTGAATTAACTTATGATAGTGTGACATTCAGAAAGCTACTTCCCCTTTATGAACCTTAATTTTTGTGTGCAAAATAAAAATAATAATGATACCAACTTCATCAGGTTACTGAAATACTTGAATGAGATAATTAACTTAAAGCCTGGCACGTGATAAATGCTCGATGAAAGTTATATATCATTACTGGAAACAATTGTCATTATTCAGATGCTCTTATTATTGAACTGAAACCTGCATAGCTAAATTTTCCCCAATGCCTCTTAGCTATATCCCTGAGAGCCACCCAGAATGAATAAATTGAACTCCCTCAGACTTCAGAGAAAATAGAATCCTTCAGTCAAGACCCACTTAGCTTTCAGGCCACCACACTGAAAAACTGACTTGAAACTTCATCCTTCCTTTGTCTGCTGTCTATTTTGTTTTGCTTACTATTTTAGGGTTCTCCATAGAAACAAAACCAATATAACATATATCTATCTATGGGAATAGATATATTTGTCATGGGGAATTATTGGCTCACATAATTATTGAGGCTAAGAAGACCCACAATCTACATCTGCTAGCTGCGACCCCAGGGAAGCTGGTAGTGTTGCTCCAGTCCAAACCCGGAGGCCTGAGAACCAGTGGAGTCACTAGCGTAAGTCCAAGCCCAAGTCCAGAAAAGAACCAGGAACACAAATGCCCATGAGCAGGAGAGGATGGATGCCTCAGCTCAAGCAGAGAGAGCGAATCTGCTCTTCCTCTGTTGTTTTGTTTCATTTGGGCCCTCAGTGAATTGGATGACGCCCTCTTACACTGGTGAGGGCCGTCTTCTTCTTTACTCAGTTTACTAGTTCAAATGTTAGTCTCTTCTGGACGCACCCTCACAGAAACATCCAAAAATCATGCTTTACCAACTGTCTTAGTCTGTTTTACATTGCTAAAAGGAACACCTGGGGCTGGGTAATTTATAAAGAAAAGAGGTTTATTTGGCTCACAGTTCTACAGGCTATACAGAAAAGCACAGTACCAGCATCTGTGTCTGGTGAGGCCTCCAGGGGATTCTACTCATGGTGGAAGGCGTAGGGGAGAAGGCATCACACAGTGGGACAGGAAGGATGAGAAGGGGAGAAGCTGCAAGGCGATTTTTAACAATCAAATCTTGCAAGAACTCATAGAATGAGAACTCATTAATAAGAGGAGAACACCAATTCATGAGGCATCCATCTCCACGACCCAAACACCCCCACTAGGTCCCACCTCCAACACTGGAGGCTTTTAAATCTCATGTTAAAAAAATTTTAACATGATATTTGGAGGGGACGAATATTCAAGCCAACTGCCTGGGCACTCCATGTCCCGGTCAAGTTGAAACCAGTTGACCCCAGTCAAGCCTGCCTTCTTGGGAACCTCCTTCTATCAGCATTTGACCTCTTCTCTCCCTTCTGGCGTCCACCCTGTACGAGCCCACGCCAGTATGCACAGCTGCTCTTGGATCATCCCAACAGCAAAACGAAAAAAAAAAATCTCTCTACCCTCATTCACTTCTGGCCACAGTCCTGTGTTATGCCTTCTGTCCACCCTGACTTTGCAAGAAACTTGACCTCCACAGCATCTGCGTTTCCCCACTTCCCATGAATTCTTCATGACTTTTCCCCTAGAAACACTCTCTTTGAGGACATCAGTGACTTCTGATGATAAAACTCAATGGAAGGTTTTCAGATTTTGTCTCCTTGTTTGTTATTTGTTTGTTTTTAAGAATCATTTAGCAACATGATAATATTGATTACTATGTTGTTTATTGAAAAGTATTCTCCAGATTTTTTGGTGTCAGATGCCCTGGATTTTGCTTTAACCAGTGTATTAGTCACTCTGGGCTTCCACAATAACATCTCACAGACTGGGCAGCCTGAACATCCGGAATCCATTTGCCCAGCTTCAGTTCTGGAAGCTGAAAGTCTGTGACCAAAGAGCTGTCAGGGCGTGTTCTCCTGAGACTGATCTCTGCATGTGCTGGGCACAGCACCTCCATGTCACCCAGGCCTCGTGAACGCAGCATTCTCAACACTGATGTGGTCATCATTCCCAGAACAGGTGTCTGCTCTTCACTCTGTGTTCCACATCTCAGTGAACTCATTTATGTAGTCACCTGCCCACCCATCTTTCCATCCCAAAAATACGTCGTGAGCACTGTGCCTGAACTGTCTCTATACTCACAGAGCTTACAGCAGAAGGAGAACGTCAGATTTTAATTAAATAATTTCATAAACCCATGGAAAATTTAATGTACAGTAAGAGATATGCAGACACATGACAGCAGGTGCCAGGGATGTTGCCCAGTTCATGAAGAAGGGGGTGCTTTCTGAAGGGAGAGGACCCTCAAGCTAATACTGAAAAGACAGAGGGAGTAAGTGGGCACAGGAGAACAGTGTTCTACCCCAGGGAAGAATGTGCAAGGGTGGGGACAGGGTGGTGTGAGTGATGGGTTCGGGGTTGAGGAGCAGGGGAGGCCAGACCCTGTCAGGCACTGTGGGAAGTTACGAGCGCATCTTTTTGTTTCTGTGAAAAGTAATGGAAATCCACCGAGGGCGTTAAGTAATGGGGTGACAGTGTCAGATTTTCATTTTAAATAATATATCACTTTGATTATCTTATGGTGAGTGCATTAGAGGAGAGATGCAGGTAAACAATGAGATTATTGCAATGGTCCCAGCAGCTTTGGCCCGAATAGTGGTGGGGAAAATGCAGAGATGAATTTATGTTTAAGACACATATGGGGAAATAAAACCACATGTCATGGTGACAGATTGAACTTGAGAAGTAAGAAAGGGAAAGGTGTTGCTATGGTTTGAATATGTCCCCCACGGTTGATGTGTTGGGAACCATCCCCCTGCAGCAGTGCTGACAGGTGGCATCTTTAAGAGGTAACTGGGTCGGGGGCACCGTCCTCATAAATGGATCAATACCATTGCCAGAGGAGTGGGTTCCTGCTAAAACGGATGAGTTTGGCTTCCTCTGTTCCCTCCCACCTCCCTTTCCTCCTTTTCTTCCCCGCTTCCCTAACCCCCATCTGCCTTTTGCTGTGGGATGAGACAGAAAGAAGACCCTTGTCAGACACAGACCCTTCAAACTTGGACTTTCCAGGCTCCAGAACAGTATGAAATAAATCTCTGTTCCGTAGGAATTACCCATACTCATTACTATTTTGTTATAGGAGAACAAAATGGACTAAGACAGGTGTCATAATGGTTCTTGGTTTCCGGGCTTGTACAACTGAATGGGCAGTGATAGCCTCCGAGAGCAGAGGGGCTCTGGAAAGGGTCTGGGGAAAGGGCCAGTGTGTATTTGAGATAGACTAGCGGGGAAGCCAGGGAAGAGGAATGTCAGGGGAGGTGCTGGGTCTGGGTTGGAGGTCTCAGCTAGTGAGCAAATGTGTGCAGGGAGCGTTTTTAGTCGGGGGTACAGGGACTGTCTGGGGAGAGAGCACAGAGCAGGGAGGGGCGAAGATGGAGACCAGAGCCAAGACCCCAAGGCTTACTGACTTGTAGGGGAGGATGAAGCACCAAACAGGACTGTGAGGGCCCCACTAGGTTATGGGGCAAAACAGTAGGAGTCTGGGGTCACAGAAACCTAGAGATGTGAAGGACTTTGCCGAGGAAGGAAGCTCTTTGTTGTGTTTAGAAACCTGGAGGTCATTGTTTATTTAGACAAAAGTGGTTACTGACTCACAATGCAGGCAGAGACCAGACTGGACCCTGCTGAGGAGTGAATGGGAAGGAGGAACTGGACATCATGTCCTGAGACCTTGCTCAGGGAGCATGCACTTGAAGGAAGACGGAGGAGTAAAACAGAAGCAAGAGGTGGATGCGGGGTCAAGAAAGAAACGTCTTGGCTATTTCATGTATCTGCTTTTAAGCATGTGTTACGGAATGGAGAAAATGTTATAGGACTTACCCAGTTCAGGGTTAAACACCCATCACCCCCCTTGCTGAGTGTTGGTGGCTGAAGTCTTATCTGAGTCCCTCTCCAGCCAGTGCCCATGGCTAAAGAGAGCTGTCCTGTCCAACTGCACCCCCTTTTCTGGGGGCAGCCCCATCAGTGACTGGTCATTGCGGGGCTATAAAGGCCCAGTCACCTCACCTCAATAAGGAAAGCTCCGAAGGGCTGTTGCAGCTGCAGAGGACTGGCTGAGTGATTGATCTGATGATTGGCTGATTGACTGGCTGGGACAGAACTGCAGTGCAGCTTCTGCCTTGCCTCCCCTGCTCATTTTATTCCCCAAGGGGTTGGTCCTGGGTCCTTCCATGTCAACAACCCTTTCTCAGGTAGTCAGGACCATGGCACTGTATTAGGAGGTGGTGTCTGTCATGAGCACTCTAGTCCTGTTTTGTTTTAAGACCCGGCAGAGCGTTTGCTGCTGCAAGGAAGCTGGCAGAGGAAAGGCTGGAGGTAGAGCTCCTTCAATGTGCTCCCTCTGCCCCCGTGCTCCGTGCTCCCTCTGCTCCCCCAGCTCCCTTGCTCCCCCCGCTCCCGTGCTCCCCCC
>NW_012103754.1:83334-107398 GCF_000951045.1 Mandrillus leucophaeus | reverse complement strand
GCTCCCTCGCTCCCTCTGCTCCCGTGCTCCCCCCGCTCCCGTGCTCCCCCTGCTCCCGTGCTCCCCCCGCTCCCGTGCTCCCTCCACTCCCTCGATCCCTCCGCTCCTGTGCTCCCCCCGCTCCCGTGCTCCCTCGGCTCCCTCGCTCCCTCTGCTCCCGTGCTCCCCCCACTCCCGTGCTCCCTCAGCATAGCAGTCATCCCTCCTGGATGTGAAGAGCTTCCTTTATGGCCACCGTGCTGCACTGAGTCTTTAAAAATACACATTGTTGCTGAAATATGTGCCCCTGCAGCACACACACATTTCATCCATTCTCTCAATTATATCACGAATTGAGTGCGTCCTGTGACCATACACTGCATCCTCCACTTCTGTTATTTATTTTGCATTAGATTGAGCAGTTTTGATCCATAATAACCGAAAAAAATAATTTTTTGAATTCACCAAAATGAAATAAAGAAAGATTATTAGGCTGTATGATAAAATTTCAGCTTTATAACTTGAGGTGTCTTCAAGTGAATGATCTAAGAGTGAAGAATAGAGTAATCAGTAAGCAATTAAGCATTGGTAAAAGTCCATTAATAATATGAAGAGCACCATAAACATCTCTCAGCCTGGGAGTATCGAACAACAATTATATAATGCAATGCTATCTGGATAAAACTGTGGTCTCAGAAAATTTTTAATGATTGGGAATCTGAAACAAACAAAGGAAAAAGTTATGGCCGTCATCACAATGTATTATTAGAACTATTTTTCCCAGGAAAGTTATTTCCTTGCTACATAGTCCGTGTGTACTTTTGTGGTGTTTTAACATTATTTCCCTCCTCAGTGGCCAGGTTAATACTGGAGGGCCAGGATTTCCCCTGTCTTGTGAATGGAATATCATCCACCACCTGGAAGACAGCCTGGAGCATGCAGGCACCCAATAAACACTGGAAGGGTGGGTGGATGGAGAGAAGAATATGTAAATGCATATTTACCCCTTAACTTTTGAAGAGTGTCAGTGAGCCTAGTTGTTAATATCTGGCACACACATATCCAAGTTAATTAAGCATGTTCTGGAGATTTGGGGGGCACTAAACGTCTACGAAGACAGGCAGTATATGATCACTGTTGTATGCTAAGACCTTGACTCATGGAGGAGCCTCATCCTGGATGGTATCCTATTCCAAATCAACCAGTTTCCAGAACTATTGATTTATTTCTTCACTCATTCATTCAAAAAGCCATTATGTGTTTGCCGTGAGTTTGACATCAGAGTATATAAGATCTTATTCCTGCTCTCATGAAACTCTGACCACTGTTAAAAGATAATCTTACGTATCAGTTCCACAACTGATTTGAATTTATTTGCTTCATTTTGTCTCATCTTTTATTTTTCATTGTTTTTATTTTAGGGGCATGGTTACTCTCCTTCAGGTAATAATTGTGTGGTTTGCCGACATTATATATCCTGCATGTCTAATATTGTAAAGCTCATTATTGCTATTACTAACACCTACTTTTATCTACCCTCACAGAACATTTCTTATGCTAAACATTTTGCTAGACACATTATATACGTGAACACATCCTCATAACTATGACAGAATATTATCTCCACACACTAGCTGTGAAAATCATGGCTTCAATATACAAATGTTTTGTAGATAGACACATATAGGCAAAGAATGCGAATCCAGGTCGGTCTGATGCCAAGGCTGAGGTTCTCGTAAACTTTGCTATATCTACCATTGGCCAGGTAAACCAGATGTTCATTCATTAGGCAGTTGCATTATTAAATCAAAGCAAACAAAAGTTGTTAAACACAAAGTCGTGTTCGTTAAATTTAGTTTTGGAACCTGGTGGCGTAAGTGACATATGGAAACTATGCAAGACATCATTAGTAATTCTGCTCCAATACCCAAAAGAGTAGTCAAAGTGCCTGTTCTCTGACAGAGTGTGGGTCTAATGCAGGTTCCTCCCCCGGGTTTTCCTTTTTCCTCCAAGCTGTATTTGCTCCTGGGAATACACTGCCTGTCTTGTTGCTCCAGTCGCTGTTTCCCAGAACCCACTGATCAGAACAGCCTCTGTGAGAGCATAGCCACCATTTTCACTGTGGACAGAACTTCCTTTCTTGTTTTATGTTTTCATTTTTTTTTAAGAGTTTCGCTCTGTTGCCCAAGCTGGAGTGCAGTGGCGCCATCTCAGCTCCCTGCACCCTCAACCTCCCGGGTTCAAGCAATTCTCTTGCCTCAGTCTCCCTAGTAGCTGGGACTACAGGCACCTGCCACCATGCCCCACTAACTTTTGTATTTTTCATAGAGACGGGGTTTCACAATGTTGGCCAGGCTGGTCTCGAACTCCTGGCTTCAGGTGATCTGCCTGCTTTGGTCCCCAGAACTTCCTTTCTACTGCAGCCACTGCCCTCAGACTCAGGACTCCATGATGTGGTACCTGGCCCCTCATGTGTATTCAGTAGGAGAGAGCTCGTAGGATTTTTCATGAGGAGCAGGTGCAGCACAGCCCATTGTCAGCAGTTTGGGAAATCTGAGCGACCTCCCATTATCTCAATTTCATCGTCTACTAAAGGAAGAGGTTAGACTGTCCACTGGGAGAGGTTGCTGCGACCATGACATGGAATCATATAGTTAAAATTGCTTTAAGAATTCTAGAATCCAAAAACAAGATGCAGCTATTGTTACCTTCTCTCTGCAGCACTGTTAGAATTTCCCCAGCTGGTCACTGAGAGCACAAAATACCCTCATTTCAGGTGGGGATTATGTATCAATTAACGAAATAGAGGATTCCGTCTGTGCCAGTGTCTCACAGCCTAACTTGTCTGCTGTTTCATTCCAATCCCTCTAAACTGAGCTGCCATGGCCCCAGATCACTTTCCCAGGTGAAGGCCAGACCTTCTCTCATGGCTTTCTGGAGCTCTTTTTTAAAGGTCGTCCCCAAATTAGGTCAGAGTGCACCCTCCGCCTTTAGTGTATCTGACCAAGAACTAGCCTCGCCCTGCTGCCCGATTCCCCAGCCCTTGAGCTTCCCTCCGGGGTCTGCCCCGCTCCTGGGCAGCCTCCTCCTTCACTAGGATCAAAACAGGAACAGGTCATATCTTCCTTATTCTACCTCCACCCGCCAGCCCTTCATCCTTAAAAACTGGCACAATCCAGCCCCATTCTCCAATCCCGTTTAAGAAAACTTTTAAATGCAAACACAAATGGGATATCCACAGAACTGGAGGTGACTGTTCATCCGTTCTGCCCGAGGATGAAGAGGATGTGACTTTGCAGCAGGGCAAGGTAAAACTCCAGTGCCGGCTTCTGCCCACTCCCGGGTTGGGATTTTTTTCACAGCTATTTTAAAGCTGCTTCCTTCTCCATAATTAGCCCCTTCTGGCCACAGTCGCTTTATCTTCCCTGGATTTTTGTCCTGAATATAGTGTCTATAGCCATTTGTTTGTGTAAAAATAGTTATTGCTGTTAACAACAGGATCCCATTTCGCACAGACAGGAGCTGCCCAGGAGGGTGCCAGGCAGGCAGGAGAGCCCGTGGGGGCGCAAAGCTCCGAAGCAGCAGGAAGGAGCCACAGAGAGAAGCGGATCCGTGGCGGAGCAGAGCCATGGGAGCCACGTGGCCTTGACGCCGTCTGGCTTGAGCTCTGCCTTCTGTCTGCTCATCCCTAAAATGGAGGTGCCGCACCGGATTCCTCCCGGTGATCCTTAAATCCCTGACATTGCGGGGTTGCCGGCAGCCTCCTGGGGAGTGCCCACTGAGAGCTGTCTCCCAACATCTTAGAAATTACATTCCTAAAAATCATGCAGGCTAACCTAAGCAAAACACACCCACTGGAGAATAATAGCACTTAAATGTTTCCACAAAATTTTACGTGGCTACCTGCTTCTACCACTGTCCTTATCTCATTTGATCCTAAGAATCTCCATTCTATAAACTAGGAAACTGAGATACAGACATTGAGTGGGTTTTCTGAGGGCTCTGTGCAGAGCCAGGTTAAAATCCAGGCCCAGGGGCCACCGGTGGCTCCAGCAACCTGTTTTTCAAAGGGGTTTTATCCTTTCTCCTTGTTCTGAACTTGGAGGGGCTCAGAGGGCCCAGGCTGCAGAGACAGTACTGAGTGACCAGCCCCACTTCTGAAAGGGATGGAGGTCAGGCCAGGAGTGAGACCACAGGGAGTGAGCAGTCCACGGGCACCCATTGTGCCAGCTGGGGCCAGGAGGGGCTGAGGGCACAGGCTGCCTGTCCCGGTTGCTGCAGGAGCTGTTCCCCTCCCTGCTTGTCTGCTCCTGCAGCCTCGGGCCATCGGGAGCTGTCAGCATTCCGAGGGGAGAGACACCTGATTGTCTTTGATTGTTCTGAGACTTTAATTAAACTTTATTCACTTTGCCTTGGTGATTGCTCAGGAGGCTTCTGGAAGGACAGTTACTTTCCAGCCTGTGAAGTGTCCATGTCCCTCTTGATCCATGCTTGGAAAAAACACAGAAAGACCCCTCCTGGTCACCCAGGGGGAGGCTCCTCTAGCGGCAGCTGCTGCCTCTGCCTGCACCAGGGAGCAAGACAGGCACTGCCTGTGTCCACACCTCTCTGGGTTGCAGTGCCCAGCTCTGCAGGACCCGGGGACTGTATGCCACTGTGTCTGGTGACCACCACGCTGAGCCCAGTTCTGAGGTCTTGCAGGATGCAGAACCAAGTACTTGGCTGCAACAGCTGAAAGGTATATTTGGTTTTCTATGTGTTTGTGAGTTTACCTTTGTGTAATGAGGAACCTACAACTGGACGGTGACTGGCCTTGGTCCCCACATTCAAGGACAATAGGGTGACATTTCTGAAATGAGTCCCTAGTTCCTTCTCTCATGGTACCAACATGACCCTGGGGCTCCAGCCATTATGCCCATGTTCCCACAGGAGGGAGGGAGATGGGAGGAGAGGAGGCCAAACCAGAGGCTCTTCCTTGCATCTCACTGCAAGTCTTTCTTCTGGGAGAGGCTGGGGACATCCAGTCACAGCAGGGCACATCCCCCTCCTAATTGCAGGGGCTCTGTTGACTGGGAGGTGGGAGCTGGGGACTGGACAGCAGATTTTTGCCCCCTTATGCAGAGACACAGCTGTCCTCCACCGGCTCTGCTACCAACTAGAGGGTATCAGTGAGCTAATCACTTAGTAACTGTGTGTCTTCATTGTTTTTAAAATATGGAAAAAGACAGCAAGGCCCACACTTCTGCCTGTGGAGGTAAAATGAAACCATGCATAGCATGATGATCATGTATAAGAGCCACACTTGACCTGAACCTTTAGAAGTGCTGCCACATGCGTTAGTAGCTACTAATTTTCCGATTTGAGTTGATGCTACTCAGAGCTGCAGACATCTGTCAGATGTCTTTTGGGTATGAGATACGACACCGTGGGCAAACTGGAGAAGCCCCATCAGAGCCGAGGATTCTGAGAGCGCGTGACCAATGCGCCGTTGGGCTTCTGCAATCTCATGTGTGGGCTGCATCCCACAGCATGTCATTTCTAGAACCAGATTCAAGGAAAGAATTCACCCCACAGTGTGAGTGGCCAGTCACACTTTAAGTGAGCTCTTAGACCGAGGTGTTCAAACCATTAGAACGAACTCACAATGGTGACTGTCAGGGGAAGAAAGGAGGCTGGGTTCCTGCTGCAGACTCCATCAGAGCAAGTCCAAGATTTGAAGCTGAGAAACCTGAAGTCAAATTTTGCCTTTTCTCCTTGCTGGTGGTGACTTTCTTAGTCTGCAAGAGGGTGTGAAAAGTCCAGGACTGTCTCAGGTGTGGTGATGGCACAAGGCAACACGGGTGGGAGCAGCCTGCAGGTCCCCAGATGAGAATGGGTGTGCTGTGTCCTGGAAGGGGAGTGTAATTAATGCTTGTTCAAGTCCCAGCTCTGCCACTGCTGAGGAACTGGCTCTTAAGAAAGTCAATGAAACTTCAGCTTCGTGAAGTTCACATGGAAAACGGAAATAGCCACATTTGTTGCTGTAAGGCTGCTGTGAAAGTTTAAGCCTGTGGTGCGTACAGTGGCCCTTGGCATGCACCAAAGCTGCAGGTGGAAAAAGAGTGAAGCCAGCCACCACCTTTACCTGGTTTCGGAGTCGTTTTCGTTGGTGCATAGACTTGAACATCATACTCTTGCCTTGCACCCTCCAGTTTCAATGCCCAGAGTCTCGGAGAAAGAATCTCATTCAGGGGACAGAAGATACCGATTGCTGATTTTCATGTTTCTGAAGATGTGGCAATCAGCCAGGAACTAATATTTTTCCTCTTCCTTCCCTTTCAGGATCCTGGAACAGAGATTCTCAGAGAGAAAATAAAATGTAAACGAACATTTTCTTTAGTGACGGAATTCCGTGCCCGTGGGGTTTTCCTAGGAGCTCACAGTCACTCATGATGGAAGCTCTTATCAAGATGACTTGGGACCGAATCCCTCTGAAAATTATTGGGAAAAGAATTGGAAATCTTGTGTCTAAGCTAGAATGAAAGGGCCCAGCTGGGTCCTCCACCTATGACATCACAGATGGGTGAGGCCCTGGGACTGGGTCCCAGATAGTTCCTCTCGTTCCTGGGTCTCAGCCCAGCACCACCAGCCAAGGGTGAGCATGAGGCTCTGTGGACATTCAGATTGTTAATTCCAATGATTTACTCAGGAAAGGAGCTGTGACCTAGGGCCTGACTTCTCCAGTGATCAATTCCCCATGATATTTTCTGCAGGACGCAGAACAAGAATAGCCCCAGCTGTCACGGTCTGCTAAGACTCTCCTCCTAGAGAGTGGTGGGGGCTGCATGGGGAGTCAGAGGAACTCAGGCCCTTACCTAGAGGCCCCAGGAGCTCCCCGGGCTGCAGGGTCTACTCTGGGAAGGCCCTTTCCTGGAAGGAACACATGAACTCAATGTGCCAGTGACTAGTGGTGGCCGGCAGGTGCCCATCGTGGTTGTTTGTTGGAAAGAGAGCTGCTCCCCTTAACCACGGGACAGCTGGAGCTTGAAGGATAGCTGCCCTGAAGCTGTGCAGAGAGAAGTTGTCCCAAAAGAAGGTGGCCTCCTTGCAACCCAACATGACTCAGGACGAGCAATGGGGTCAACTGAAAGGTTTTTAGAAATGCAAAATCCGAGGTTTCACCCCAGAACTTCCCGGAATCAGAATCTGCATGTTGATAAGATCCCAGGAGCACCCCCACCCCTGCTTAGTGTATACCTGTAAGTCTGGGAATCCTTGCCCTGAAGGAGGTACTGCTGCCCTCTCCTTGGCCAGGGCTGGGTTGCCTGGGAATTTCATTTGCCTTTTCGTTTCTTCAGTTCTCTGTCCAGTCTTTACAAAAATTAGTGCCATTTTTCTATTTTAAACCAATGTCACCTTGATCAAAAGTTCACCCTGTACTGCCCTGGATTCTGAGGGCAGCGTGGGAGGAGGCGGTGAAGGCATCTATATTTTCCCTCCACTCAGATATTACAAGCACCTCAGGTGTCTGAAATATCTCAGCTCCCCCTGTGCAAATTGCAGGCACTGAGCCGCATAAGCCGGCGCGGAGCTGGCCCTTCATCCCGGCAGGCACTCAGCCTGCAGACACAGGGAGCTTTCCAGACAACGGGAGAGGCAGCCACTCTTTGTCCTTGGAGATGAGGGTGGGTCTGGGCTGCTGCCCCCTGTCAGCCCAGCTCTCCTCCTGCCCGATCTAGGACCAAGGGCAGGGCACCCAGAGGATAATGAGTAAGTAGGCTGGACTGTCTGGGGTGGGGCAGCTGAGGATTGCACCCAGACAGACAGGAACAGCTTTTCTTTCTAGAAGGAGGGCCAGGGGCAGTTTTGCAGCAAACTTCAGGGACTTCACCCTTCAATCCCCACAGCCAGGGACAGACTCAATCTCAATGCTTGCCACCCTGGAGGCACCCCTGTTTTATCAATACCACCTGCCTGCTTCCCATAAAGCCAGCCCCGTTGTCCTCACCAGTAAGCATGTCCTGTGAGGGGCACGTGCCTGGCCACTAGTGTCTGCTTCCCAGAGGCCATGCCCTTTGACTGAGTATCCACGGCCTTGGGAGACTCAGTCATCAGTTTGAATTCCAGGAAAAAACAAAAGTGAGAGCACACACTGCTGTGTGCTCTCAAATAAGTTGTTCAACCCCTCTGAGGCTTTGCTGTGCCCCTCCTACTTCACTTGTGTTAAAAATAGAAGAGGAAGAATGATAAAAGAGTACCTGTAATTTGCTGGGGAGAATTGACTGAGATAACATTTAGAATATGTGCAGCCGAGAGTCCTTTAACGTATGTGTGTGAAAGGGAGTGTTGCCCTCAGTATCTTCCTTTTGCATCCTTTCTCCTGTTCCCCAGGCTCCTATTGTATTGCCCCTCCCTTCATTCCTTATTCTTCTGCAAATAACTCTCTGAACCTCAAACTGCACTTCATTGTTAATAATTGCCTGAATGTCCTCCTTGGAAACCCTTTGCTAGATTACAACCAAAAATGACATCCTCCATTATTTTTGCATTTTAATAAATCAAAGTTAAAGCACCATTTGTCTGGTTATCATTCATTCATTCACCCATCTACCCATCCACACATCCATCAATCCACCTTCCTATGCATTCATCCAGCTGACCCTTCATCCATTCATTCACCTGTTTACCCACCCATTAATTTATCCATCCATTTATTTGCCCATCAATCCATCCATCATTATTCATCCTTCTATCCATCCACCTACCCATCTATCAATCTACCTATTCATTCATTTACTCATTCCTCCATCCCTCCATCCAGCTGCCCATCTGCCCACCCACCCATCCACCCATCCACCCTCGCATGCAGTCATCCACCCAGCCATGCATTCATCCATTCATCTACCCACCCAGCCATCCATAATTTATACATCCATCCTTCCATCCCTCCATCCATTTACCTACCCATCAATTAATCTACCTACCTACCCATGCCTCCATCCATCCACCTACTTATTCATCAACCTACTTATCCATGCGCCCATCCATCCATCCATCCATCCATCCATCCGCCAATCCATTCATCCATACACCATCCACCTGCCCACCCCCCAACTGCCCATCCATCCACCCACCCATCCATTCATTCATCTATTCATTAATTCACCCATCCATCCCTTCATCCATTCATCTACCTATACACCCATTCATCTACCCATTCGTTCATTTATTCACTCACACATTCATCCATCATTTATCCTCCATCCATCCACCCATTCATCCATCCATAATCAGTCGTCCATACATCCATCTAGCCTGTGTTCCATCTATCTATCTATGCGTTCATCTATCCCTTCACCCATTCACCTGCCCACCCATTTGTTCTTCCATCAGTCTTGTACTAAGAAGCATTTAAATACCCAGCTCTGTGTCACCCGTTAAGAAGAACTCAAAGTTGAATAGAACAAATCATGAAACCTCTCAGTCCCCTTGTTCTTCATCTGTAGGGAAAAAAAAAAAAAAAGCTTTGATTGGTAAGCTCTAAGGCCACTTTTAGCTCGAACATTCTATAACACTTTTATCATCCTCATCAAAAAGCATACATAAAGAGACCCCATAACACAGGGAGCTGGGCTCTGCCCATAGAGAGCTCTGTACGCCCAAGGAGAGCTTTAAATGGGAAACAAATGTGTAGCCCTCACAAGTAGACAAATTCTAAATGATGTATGAATCATAGAACTTTAAGGAATCACACTAGATGAAGACCTAAACATCATTTAGCAGCAACACTAAGGTAGTCCTGGCTGTGTGTTCCTACTCTAACACAGCTAATTTATCATCACTTTGCTTCCTCACAACAACCTTGTCAGAAAGGTGCTTCTGTTATCCACCACTTATAGATGAGGAAACTGAGAAATAGGCCAAAAACTTGCCTAAATCCACTCAGCCAGAATGCGAGCCGGAGTTCAGCACCAGACAGCCAGGTAGCCCCCTGCCCTGCCTTTGCAGCTGTGGACCTGCCTTCTGACCCCTCGCTTGGTGGAAGAGCACTGCACAGCGAAGCACAGTGCATTTTGCTTGACAAAGGCGAGTCTAAAGTGAGGCATGTGCTAGAGACAAGCCACAGGGCCCATTATTTTCAAAAGTCCTCTATTTTCCTGAGTTAATTATCATGAGAATAAGAAAACTATTTTATTAGTTTACTCAAATCCCCAGTGAACGAGTGAATGAATGAATTTACAGAGCTTCGGTAAGGGACAGTGGTGCGACAAAGATACAGATGGGTCAACGTCCCCTTAGAATCCTAAGCCCTGAGGACCTAGAGCCACTCTCATTCCTCACGAAAAGTCCTCCTGTCACAGGAGAATAAAAGACAGGGTGTTATGCTGGCCTCCTTAGCCTTTCTAGTTCCACAGAAACTCGCTTTCTCCTGCACCTCTTTATTTTAAACTTTGTAAATATAATTATTCATTTGAACTGTATTGCAGTCACTTATGTACACTTTCTGCCCTCAGCGCCTCACCCACTCCTTAGATTGAGAGATTCCTGAGCACTAAGTTTACAAACCCGTTATTGTTTCTAAGGAGCCCCTTCCACATGCACATGCTTGCAGACACACTGCACACACACACACACGTGCACACACACACACGCGCACACACACATACATATACACACATGCATGCACACGCACACATACATGCACATACACACGCACACTTGCAGACACACTGCACACACATGTGCACACACATGCACACACATGTACATACATACATGCACACATGCATACATGCACACACACATGCACACACTTGCAGAGACACTGCACACACATGCACACACATATGCACACATGCGTGCACACATGCACACACGTGCATACACATGTGCACACGCTTGCAGACACACTGCACACACACGCACACACTTGCAGACACACTGCACACACACATGCTTGCAGACACACTGCACACACTGCACACACACACTCAGACACACTGCACACACACACACATACACACGGCCCCTAACATGCAGGGTAACACATAGCAGGTGTCTTATGCATGTTTATGGGTTGGAAGATAGATTTCTACCCCTAAAGAAGCAAGTTGTCATCTGAAAAGTTACTATTTATAGCAGGAACAGAAGAGAAGGGAGCCTGCTGGATGTGATCCATGAACTGAGTGTGGAAGGGAGTAGGGAGGTGCAGACGACAGAGAGAGGGAAAGGGGAGGGGTAGATTTTCTAGGGGTTGCAGACATGAAGAAAAAAAGACCATGCTACGGAATCTTGATTTATGGCAAAGTGCAATTTTAAAAGATAAATGCACAGGCTGAAGTCAGGAAGGTAGAGCTGCCATTTCAGGTTACATAAGAGAAAAATGAGTACTTGCATTCCCTGTCAGGTCAGGCTGCACCTACCTTGCTTGCTCTCCCTATCCCTCCTGGAGTCTGTCTCTCTTTCTCTTTCTCTGTCTCACACACACATGCACACACGCACACACGCACACACATGCCTTCCCTGCTCCCACTTCGAGCACTCTCGCAGCTCTGCTCTCTGCATCCCTCCTGGCCCTGGCTCTGCAGTGGGTGCAGGGGCGAGATTTATAGCTGCTGCATCTCTGCTCCTGCCTCCCAGACACAGGATCATCCCACGCAAAGCTTCTTTATATGTGGTTGTTAGCTCTGCTCTGCTGACTTGGGAGGGTACATATTTTTAATCTTTATTATTTTAATGCCATACTTCATCCCTGGGCTTCTGGCTGCAACCTCATTCGGATCGCAGAACACCAACTTCAGTAGAGCCACTGCCATTTGTCACCCCACACTGATTGCCTGGGATCCTGAAATGAAAAAGTGTGGGAGGGAACACATCTTGAAGCTGCCGCGTGTCAGCCCCACGGACAATCTGTGAATGCAGGGACACGGGCACACCCCGGCCTCCGGCTGAACGGTGCACACTGCGCATGGCATCGTGGGCTTTAACTAAAGGGAAAGTCTGACCTGAGCTGGGGGCAGCATCAGTGGGTAGGATCAGAATGTGCTTAAATGCTTCTGTTCTCTCAGAGAACCGGACACATGGAGGGCAAAGAGCCAGTGATGGAGCGGAGGGAGGCCCCACGGCAGCCGCAGCTCTGTGGGTCCATTGGAACCGGGCAGCCATCGTGCCTTGCAGCCCTCACAGCCATGTGTCACCAGACCAGAGAAGGCCGTCACAGACGTATTCTTCAGGGCCTCTCCATATCCTGTCTCTGGTTGCGGTCTCCCTGCTCCTGCTGGGCCTCATTTCCTCTTACCACTAACTCCTCTCTGATGTGAAGGCTGAGAAGACATAAGGAAGGGAGGATTTAGAGACCTGAAGCTTGCAGAAGGAAGTGCTCCATCCACAGCTGAGGAACCTTAACACGTGGGGTGCCCTCCTGGAGCACGCTGGTGCCGTCGGCCCTCTGCACCCTACCACCGTGTTGTGGATTGGATTTGCAGACAGAGTTAGCCCCGTTTTGGACATGAGAAAAAAAGCCCAGAGACATTCTATGGTTCCCCATCGTCACACACTAGAGGGTTGGCGGTTAAGGTGTCTCAGTGTCTCACCTCAACACCCCCGTGTTCCTTGGCACCCCGTCCCAGCCAGGGTGTCAGGCCTGGAAAGAAACCCCAGACCCACCACTCACAGTCTAGTGACATTTACCCATGGGACAGGGATTTCCCTTCTGGAGAACACAAAGGTGAAGGTGTGTGTATTGTGTGACACTGATGCAGCAGTAGAAAACGTGTGCTGCTCGCCCCAAATTCTGCGATCTCATAACAGATCAGAAGGCCCGTTGCTGACCTGGTATGTAGGACAGAGCCTAGTTCCAGGGGCAGCGGAAGCTGCCCTGTTTGGATGGATTTTACGAATTCAAGCAGAGCTCTACTTCTCTGCCAAAATCTTCCCCATCAGCTTCCCTAATTGAAATTAATTTTCATTTATCCACTAGAATTAAAATTTTAAAACACAGAGACTACTGGGGAGAGGTGAACCCAGGAAAGTGAATCCATACCCGTATGCATGGCTCGGAGCTCAACCTTCCTGAAGACAGTTTCTGTAAGGAAGGAGGAGGGTATCTGAAACCAGTGTCCAGACATGCAGTACGATTTCCCACCTCACCATGGTACTTGGGGCAGAAGTGATTTTTATCATAACCCAAGTTAAAACATAGGCTTCTAAATATTGTTCTGGACATTTTGGTTTTGCTTTACTGTTTCAGTTCATAATTAAAGAGGGTTCTTCTATTAATGACTTTTACATGGTAACCTTCTCATTAGTCCATGACAGCATCTATTAGACCTCTCAAGATTAGACATCTTCAGAAGGCAGCTTGATGTACACAGCTTCACCCAGGGGCCACACCTGCTGAGAAATTCCAGATCCTGCCTGATAACAGAATACTGCAGGTGGTGATGCACAGTGATTCTCTAAGCCATTGGTAAAGCCTTTTCAGATGGCATGAAACCTTCATCTTCATGCAACCTGAAAATCTGACTGGGTAGTTTCATGTTTTAAATTTCCTGATGAGGATTCATTGATATTAATTTTTGTTTTAATTTTTCTAGGCCAGTAATATAACTAGGATACAGAAAAAATTTTTAAAGTTTTAAAAATGTAGCCTCCTAAGAATTAATCAATTGATGGACCTTTTGCGAACGTGTGATCAGGACAAGTCCTGGGGATGTGGGAGGCTGTGTGTCCCCACAATGCACGCTCTCCCATGGCTCCCACGTGGCCTTCTAGCAGAGCACCAAGAACGTCGTATTGCTAAATCAAAATGTCTTGTTCTTGGCCCTCATTCTTTTGGTTCTTGACATCTTCTCTGCATCACTTTTTACCATGTTCCCTCCTGGAGAACTTGTCTTCTTGGGGTTTTCAGGGACTTACGCTACCTTCATTTTCATCTGACATTTTTAGCGGCTGGTTTGCTCCTCGGACAATGGGTCTTCACCTCCTGTTTGCTAAGTGTGGGCATTGGCCAGGGGCAGCTCTTGGTTCTGTGCACTTCATTTCCTATGCACTCCCTGCTTGGTGGTCCCTTCCCGTTCCTGCTTTTGCAGAATGAAAACAGAAGGCTCCGCAGCCTTGCATGGCCTTCCCCTGACCTCCCAGCTCCTCCACCGCTCTCCACCCGCAGCCCATCCTCCCACCTGACGGGGCAGGCCCTGAGCAAAACAGCAAAGCCAGTCTCCCTCCCAGACTTTCCTGTTCCTCATCCTACGTGTGTGCTGGGCACAGACCATTAAAAATAAACAATCACAGTATTTAATGATGTCAACACTGGAGCCATCAGAAATACCATTTGCAGTATACAAAATGTTCTCCTGCATATGACCTCATTTGATTTTTGGGAAGCAGAGGGCTGATCATGTTTCTGTTTTACAAATGAGAACATTAATGCCCAGAGAGGTAAGAATCTTGGCCAAGGATGGAGATGTAATAAGCGATTGATCAGAAATCAAAACATAGCTCCTCTCCCCTCAAGCTTGGTGCCCCTTCTAGAATTCCCTACAAGATCAGAGGAGGGTTCTATGACAGATGCCCTCTGGCTCGCTGAGCCCTCTTCCTCAGCTCCTCTGAAAAGGTTATGTCTAGAATTCCTAAGATAAGCGTTAGTAATGAAGTGTATGACTTAGCCCATTGTATCATGGGTGACTCAGCTGCGGCAGTGCGTGACATCACCAACCCTAGTCAGCAAGAGGCCATTTCCTGCATGTCAGCTGAAACACTCATTCCTAACGAGGCAATGCCGTGACACCTATTGTTGGCAGAACTGCATGTCTCTGGACTACATGGCCGAGGTCACTATCTATCTATGGACCCTGTTTATTGAGGTAGAAATCATTCTTCAGGTAAGGACTTTAGCCTCATCTACCTTTGAGCTTTGCTCACTGGTGTTCACTTCTTCTCCAATTTTGTTACCTCTGAAGTGTGTCTGGGACTCTCACTTGCACAATTCAGTGGTACATTTGGTCCTGCTGATGCTGTGAAACTGGATGGAGATGTGAAAGTCATTCACTCCGACCCTCTTCACCCTCTGCCAGCCCTGCCTGCTGTGCCAGGCTTCCATGTTCTCACGTTTTCTCCTTGTTCAATAGCACCAGCATGAGGAGGTACAGAGAGCTTGGAGAACACAAGGACTCTGATGCTCTCTGCGGGTTCCTGTGCATGCCCCTTAAGTTTCAGGGCCTCAGTTTCCTTAACTCTGTAGTGCAAGTTGTGAAATCAGAGTTAATATATGCATTCATATGTTATAGGTTCTAAATGAGCACCAAACATTATCGCTGTTATCACCATTATTATCATCTATGAGGTGAATATACCAAAAATGTGGGTTCCAGAGCACCTGTGATTCCAGGCTGGCTTGCTTGTTTCATATTTAAAGCTTGTTTGAAACCTCAGGATGCTATCGGGGGTGAGTTTAATGAAAAAGAAAGAAAAAGGGCTGCTTCCCTGTGACGTGTATAAGGAGTAACTAAAAGCAGCCTTGAACTTCATCACTTCTCAGTGGTTTTCCATACATACATCTGGTCATCTTCACCACAATCCTGTAAGAAGCTATTAACATGATGTTCGTTCCACAGGAAGTGGAACATTGGAAAGCTTGTCACCTGCTCAGGGTCAGGGAAGGAGCTTTGCCAAGTTGCATACGTGATGTGGAGAGTCTTAAGTTGCAAGTAACAGAAGCTGACACGGTCTAACTTGAGCATGAAAAAAAAAAAAGAACAATAAAGAAATCGATGAAAAATGAAGGTTTCTAGGAAGAATTATGGGATAACTCACAGAACCAAAGGGAAGTATTCCCAGCGATGTTTGGGAAGGTCAGGGCCCATCCCAGGAGCTTTAATGCAGGTCACGCTCATCTCACAAGAAAGTTATCCTGCCTCCTTCCATCTCTGTGCATCTTTTCTGGCTTTGAATTCCCAGGAGAGGGATTGTCATCAGTCAGGCATCTGGGTCTCTGGCCAAAGCACATCACAGTCCAAGTGCACGGGTCACGGGGGAGCCAGCTGCTGAGAGCCCACAGCCAGCTAGAGTGACCAGTGAGGCTGGACAGAGGTGAACTTGGGCTTGCTGTCAGGGCGTCTTTCAGTTCAAACTCTGTGTTGCTCAAGGTTCTACGGTAAGATTTTCTGTGTTAATTTACTCTATTTGGTTAGGCACTGTCATCAAGACTTGCTCTTTATTAACCAGACTTGAAAGTCTTTCAACCATAAACGAAGGTGATAGATTTGGAGAGCTTAGAGCTGGATCTCAGGGGAGTCGTTTCCCAGAGCAGGTGCCCATCTGTGGCCTCCTTCCCATGGATTGCAAAGGAACGGTGCTAAGTTTCGGACTCTGGCCCAGGAGCTCAGCATTCACGGGCATCTTGCCATTCAGGAACGTGGCAAGGAGAACGCACACAGAGTATCCTCTCTAAAAGGTCCCAAAGTACTGATGCCTCCTGGCCTGCCACATTGTCTGAAATTCCACCTCGATTACTCTAATCTGCTTAGGATAGGGTCCGGTTTCTTGTGAATAAGTGTCACCTCCTTGTGAAGGCTGCTCCATCGAGCCGTATCGGCTGTAACCCCCCAACCAGGTAGCGCTGATCCTTTTCCACCTGACAGGCAGCAGAGGTGAGGTTTGGCTACTGAAAGCAGCAGGACTGGGGTCCTAACACAGCCTGGCCATCATGGCCCTCATCTCCGGAAAACAGAGAAAAATGGGGACAAAACAGTAAGGAATCACGACGCTGAGTATGTTCAGCTTGAACAGTTTTCTCCGTGTTGACGTGATGCAGTCCTACGTTGGGTGTGAGTAAGATGTTCCTTTTATAAAGTAATGACAATAAATAAGGTAATATTTTTAAAGCAGCAACTAAACTTCAGCCTCCCCCCACATTATATTTTTATAAGATCCAATGAGTCCATTTAGCACTAAATTAGGTACTACTGGCTAAGGGCACAGCTGAGGAGAGAGGAGATGTGGTCTATGCGGCTGCTCTGCCTGCAGCAGGGGTGACAGGTGGAGTCCCTCAGGAGGGACCAAGAAGGGCAGGCCATGGAGGGGTCACCTTTGTCCTCAGTAGTTTGGTTGGGATGAGATCGGGATGGGAGAGTGAGGCCCATCCGTGCTCTTTTTGGCATATTCGCCAACCCTAACTTCACATGCACTGTTCTTGCAGATTATTCTTTTCTATTTCTTTTTTTTTTCCCCACTGGGTATTTGCAAAAGTACACTTTCCTCCCTCCAAGCTGTCACTAAAGATGGACCCTGGGACCAGTGGAGCAGTGAGGTGCCAGCCTCCGCCCCAGGATGCTAATGATACCAGCCCCAGGGCTTCTGGAAACCTTCTCCCAACGAAGAAATGCTAAGTCCATAGTCTGGCTGCTTTCAGGTGGGGTCAAACTGGCCTCTGCCCCAGCCAGCACCGGCCAGGAAGGCGAGGGGCTCGGCCACCGTGTCAGCACTGGGGTCTGCTATCCACCCAGAAGGTCAAAGTGGAACTTGCAGAGCCGTCTCTACTCAGCCTTCTGTTGCAGGCAGACAGAATAGTCTCCTCCCTCTGGCAGGTGCCACAGACACTCTCTCCCTCCAGGGCACAGGCAGCTGCACACGTGGAGCCGTTACGAGCCTCGAAGACAGTGTGCGTGTGTGTGTGGGCATGGACGTGTGAGTGCACGCACCAGTCTGTGTGTCTCATATGGAAGAAACTTGATGTGGAAGGAGAATCTAAGGTCATTCCGCAAGAGAGTGTCCTTCGAGTCACATTTAGCCAGGGCGCCTTTTGCAGCCTCCTCCAGCCTGGCACAGACACAGATGGCCACATGGCGGCCACAGCTGGTGGAGAGCGGAGCTGCCGGCCTACTAGTGGGAGCTGGCTGCCCACTCCTCTTCTCGGGAGTGCTTGGCTATCTCCTCTGGCTGCCGATGCAGCCTGGGAGGGGCCTGAGCGTCTTCGGCGCTGACTAACCTCCTAATTCATTTTGCATATGCTCCTTTTGGCTGGCACTGCCACCAACTGCTCCCAGGCCTGACCTGGTTAGAAGCGGAGTGGGGCACTCCAAGGTTGTTCTCACGCACCAGCAGTTCCTGCTGCGTGGACTGATTGGACTACTCTGCCTCAAGAGTGAAGTTAAATTTGTTCAACTCTGCACACAGTTGCTTCTGGTGTTACCAGTTGATTACATCTTCAGGTTGACTGTTTTTATTTAAATTAATTTAGTTTGTTGCATAATAAACACTTGGGAAAAGGTAAAATAATTGGTTCGGTGACCCCCGGCACACCTTAGTTTTTCTAGAGCTCCTTATTGTTATTTTCTAATTGAGAAATGGGAGACAAGGGACTAATTTTCTCCATATTATGTTATCAAATGAAAACATCAATCAACTATTTATTTATTAATATTTTTGAGACAGGATCTCACTCTGTCACCCGGGCTGGAGTGCCGTGGCACAATCATGACTCACTGCAACTTCTACCTCAGCCTCCCAAGTGGCTGGGACTACAAGCACATGCCACCACACCCAGCTGATTTATTAAAAAAAATTGTAGAGATGGAGTTTTCCTATGTTGCCCAGGCTACTCTTGAATTCCTGAGCTCCAGTGATCTTCCCACCTTGACTGCCCAAGGTGCTGGGATTACAGGTGTGAGTCACCGTGCCCAGCCTGATCAACTTTTCAAAAACAGTGAAAGGATACTTGATACCAGGCAATGAATAGATATCCAACCTCTATTGGCTCAATTAGGAAAAATTTACTGGCTTAAGGAATAAGGCAGAGAATGGAATAGACATGGCGACATTCCAGTCTCAATGAGTCTCAGAAGGTCTTTGTGATTTGAACTTACTCTTACTACAATCACAATCAAACCATACGGTAGGGGGAACTATTACTCAATGTTCCTACAACAAACAATCACAAGGTAAGAGAAAGTGATCCCCCACACCACAGATTGGAAAATTCTGAGGAGAGACTGACTGGCCCTGTTTGGGTCACCTGCCAACTCTGACTTGATGGGTCAGCCCAGAGCTGTGGCCCAACCAGAGACAGACACAATTTCCAGGGGACAGGGACACACACAGGTTATACTCCAGCAGAGTCAGGTGGAGCAGCTACCAGGTGGGTGATATGGTTTGGCTGTGTCCTCACCCAAATCTCATCTTGAATCGTAGCTCCTATAATCCCCACATGTCATGGGAGGGACCCAGTGGCAGGTAATTGAATCATGGGGGCAGGTATTTCCCATGCTGTTCTCATGACAGTGAGTAAGTCTCACAAGATCTGATGGTTTTATAAAGGGCAGTTCCCCTGCACATGCTCTCTTGCCTGCCGCCATGTAAGATGTGCCTTTGTTCCTCCTTTGCCTTCTGCCATGATTGTGAGGCCTCCCTAGCCATGTGGAACTGTGAGTCCATTCAACCTCTTTTTCTTTATAAATTACCAGTCAGTCTCTGGTATTTTTTCATAACAGTATGAAAATGGACTAACACAGTGGGGCTTTCTTGATTAGAAAGGCAACCCAGGCAAACAAAAGAGCCTGTGGGTTACAGATGTAAAAAGGCAGTTCACAGGTCAGAAATATTCACCAAACTAATGTTCAAAGAAAAAAGCACTACAGCAATGATTAAATCCATTTTAGCTCATCAGGTCACAGAGGTCAGTGCATTTGGTAATTTTTACTGTTGGCAGGATGAGTAGGGACAGGTTGCTGGAGTAAATGTGCACTAGAGCAGAATTTTTTTGAGACCAAATACATATTGGTTCTTGAAATTATATAGCTTGATTCAGAAGTTCTGCTTCTTAGAATTTATTCTACACAATAAATTGGAGAATTCTCACAAGTGAAAAATATATGCATTTGGAAGTTTACTGCTGTATTAATTTTTTTAGAAAATTGGGAAAAATCTAAAGGGTCTTCAATTGATGGCATGTTAAATTACTTGAAGTATATACATTAAAGTCATGAAAAAAACAAGTTAATTGTTTACTTACTGACATGGAAATAAACACAAGATACATTATAGATGAACATGCTACACAATCATATGTAAAAATAATCCAATTTGTGCTTTTTATTTTCAAAAATCTTTATGTTTGTGTGTGTGAGAGAGAGACACACACAAACACACACAGAGAGAGAGAGAGAGAGAGAGCATTTGTGTTGAGAAAGACAGAGAGAATACACAATTCACAGTCCAAATTTATTTAACTACTTCCTCAGTGTTGGGCTTTGGGTTACTTTTTCACTTATCACTGTTTTAAACAACATTTGGATATTATCAAAAATACATACATGGGTGTGTCTCTAGAGGATACATTCTAGTGGGTTCCTAGCTGATCTAAGGTTATAACCACTTGTAAGGCTCTGGGTGCACATTGAGAAATTGCCCTCCAGATCAACTGGACCATTTCACACTTTTCCTAGGTGTGTATGAGAATTCCATGTCTTTTCCACCTCAAAATGTTCAATATCACGACTAAAAAGTAAAAACCTTTAATTGCACAATGTTATCCTGTGAGTGGACTGGAACCACAGGTTACTGTTCTTGGTTTATGGCAGTAGGAATTTCCCTTTAAAAAAATTAAACATCTTAATAAGGGATAACTGATATGGAATGAATAACACACATTCAAAGTGTATAATCTGATCATTTTTAACATACGTATACACTTATGAAACCATTACCACAATGAAGGCAGTGGACATGTTCACCTCCAATGCTCCCTTTTGCTCCATTTGTTAACCCTCTCTGCTATTCTTCCTACTCTCTTTATCCCCAACCAATTGCTGATCTGTCCTCAGTTAATATAGATTAATTTGCATTTCTTAAAGCTTGATATACAGGGAATGTTTTTGTTTGGCTTCTTTTATGCAGCGTGCTGAGTTAGAGATACAGCCATGCTGTTCTGTATGTCAATAGGCCATTTCTTATCATCACTGGGCAGTATTCCATTCTAAGCACAGACCACAATCTGAGTATCCATTTGGCTGTTCACGATACTTGGGTTGCTTCCAGTCTTGGTCTATTACAATTAACATTACTATGAAGATTCATGTGCAAGTCTTTGTATGAATATATTTTTCTCTCTCTTTGGAAAATATCTAGGAATGGAATGGCTGGATCACATATATGGTAAATATATGTTTAATTTTTTAAGAAACTGACAAGCTGTTTTCCAAGGTGGCTGCACCATTTTACATTCCCATCAGCAGTGAAAGGAAGTTCTAGTTCTTCCACACCCTCACCAACACTTGGTGTGGTTAGTCTTTTTAATTTTACACATTCTAAGAAGTAGGTACGTATTAGAATTGTGGCGTATGGAAAGTCTATTATTAATTCACATTCATAGTTAATCGGATGTCAATTGTTTATGAAAATGTAGTGTACACTAAAGTGTATCAAACACTTTAGTGAAGTCATTTAAGCATCCACTGTATTCCCTTTTGTCACAGAGTTTTGTAATCCTCTTGGAAAGAGCTCTAAAATCTGTAGGGCATGTGTTTTATAAATTTTTTAACTCGTTTTAGATAATGCCTTCAAGGTTATGCTATATCTTCCATTGTTCCATGGGTTGAATTATGAATTGTTTCTATTACATTTATGAGAAATAAACTTTCTAATAAATTTATGAGAAATATTGCAACATTTATAAACTTTATTAAAATATCAGAATTTATATGCAATCTTTATTGAAACAGATGGTATTATATGTGGAAAGATAATATTCTGTGAGATGGACTTTTTTATTTCAGGGAATTTGCAATGGATTGCATCCATATTTGGAAAAAATGTTGCATAATCAGATATTTTGAGTTTTATATTACAGGTATCTGGAAGTTTAAAATTTATTTCTGCTGTACATATTGTTAGGTGCATACAATATACAGTTTTTTTGTTTTTGTTTTTGTTCGATACAGAATCTTGCTATGTCACCCCGGCTGCAGTGCAATGACATGACCTCAGCTCACTACAACCTCTGCCTCACAGTTCAAGTGATTCCCCTGCCTCAGCCTCCCAAGTAGCTGGGACTGTAGGTGTGCACCACCACACCCAGCCAATTTTTGTATTTTTTAGTAGAGACAGGGTTGCAACATGTTGCCCAGGCTGGTCTTGAACCCTTGGCATCAGGTGATCCACCTGCCTCGGCCTCCCAACGTGCTGGGATTACAGGCACGAGCCACTGTGCCCAGCCAGTATACAGATATTTTGAGTTTTATACTGCAGGTGTCTGGAAATTTAAAATTTGTTTCTGCTATACTTATTGTTAGGTGCATATGCACAAGCATGTGCACACGTGTGTTCAATAAAAGGGGGAGGCTCCCAGTAACCCAACAATGCTATATGTATTGTTAGGTGCATACACACACGCGTGTGTACAGAATTTAATAAAAGGGGGATGCTCACAGCTGAGGAGGGACGGAGCGGGCTTTCCTAAAAAGACAATCAGAAGCAGGTACTGGCAGGGGTGGAGAAGGATGAGCCTAGGAGACTAACCCAGTGCTACCTGCTGAGCCACCTCTGGGAGTTCTCAGTCCAGGTATGTCTGATTACAAGGTCTGTGCCTTACCCAGGCTGGGTACTGCTCTCACATATTAAGAATATTCCATATTAGCCAACTCCTGTAAATATATTAATACAAACAGAACCAAAATAGTACTGATATTAATTGGACTGGCTGCTGAATGGGCCTGCTTTTGGGTAATAAATGCGTCCACGTTAGCAAAATCAAGCTAATGTAGATCGTTGCTGATATGTGGAGGTGAATAAGTGCCATCTTCATATCCAGGAAGGCAAAATCCCAGGGCTTTTCCCCATGCCAGCTATGGTTCCTGTACATTCCTTTGCGGGTTTTCAGAAATGGTGGCCAGCAATTCTGAAAATTAATGGATGATTTCAGCCCTGTGGGATAGTCAAAGTCTGTACATCTCCAGCATCTTCTAAGGATTTACTTGTTTCAAGTGGCAGCCTTCCTCCCTGCTTTCTTCTTGTAATTTTGTGGATGATACAAAGCGGGATGCCCCGCACTGCTCAGAACCACGGCAGGCGGGTGCCGCTCGGCCAGCTGACCTGTGGACGCTCACATTTTGGATGGGAACGCCCTTTACGTCTGCAGAGTACTTGGCAGCTCATGGTGCTTATGTATCCAGAACTGCCTTTGAGATGTGGTCACCCCACAAAGCAAGCAGGGCAGACAGCATCAAGAGTCCTCCGGCCTGGAAAATGGGTTCAGGGCGTGAACTAAGAAAAGTTTTGTCCTCCTCCCATCTGGTATCTTAAATGCAATGAGTTTCACCCCAGCACCCTTCCAAAACAAGAAGACTTTATTCCAGGAATGGGATGCTCAGTTCCCTGGATCTCTCCCCTTATGGCAGGGTGTGGAGACCTCTCAGAGCTGTGCTTGCACCAGCTCAGGTATGTTCATCTCCTGAGTGTGGTACCCAGAACGGGGACTAATGACCGAGGGGCGGCCCCATCCATTCCGAGAACAGAAGAGCCATCGTCTCTTCTTGCTCTGGAGCTGCCACACATCACAGCACCCTGGAAAGCCCGCAGCCCTTTCAGCGGGTATTTTTTAATGGGATGAGGAGCGAGTTTGGGAGGGGCACGTGGAAGGCTTCATCTTTCTTTTAAATTTCAGGCTCAGGGGCGAGGTGACCAAAAATCTTCTGGTCAGCAAGGGACAAGCCCAAAGACAGTGGCCTGGGTCTGTGTGCTGTGCGAGTTCCACTAGACAGGCTTCCAGCCTGCCCAGACGAATGCCACTGAGTCCCACTCCGTTGCTCTCCCTGCCCCCTCTGCCTGACTTCCTAACATAGAAATTATTACACTGCTTCCTCCCCCAGGTGATTCCTAATCAAACCACAGCCTTAGAAGCACCGATGTTTTAGAGCCAGCCTCTGTCGTCCCTGACGTGGCGGACTTTCGCTCTTTCATCTGAAGCGCGTCTTTCCTCTGGTGTATTTGCAAAAGTGCCTTTTGATTCCTTTTGTCTCATTTTCTTTGAATGAATGTGCTGTGCATGCTCTTTGTACTGTTGGCAAAGGTGTGGCGAAGTGTGTGGGTCTGGGGAGGGAAGCACATTGACCTG
>NW_012103754.1:71744-77899 GCF_000951045.1 Mandrillus leucophaeus | reverse complement strand
GGTGCTAATGGCCGAACCACCTACCTTTCATGCTGCACAGCTGTGGGAGAGACTGCGGGCCACACACCAAGGGGAGGCTTTCATTACAGAACGTACTTTTCACGTGGGATGGCCTGCTGGTCCTCGGGGTGCCGAACAGACCTAGAATGACCAGAGAATTACTGTTGGAACGGGGGTAGTTTGAGAGTGAAATGGGGATGCTGGTAACGATTGCACCGGACTACAGCCTTCCTTTGGGACCATACCCAGCCAGGGTGTTCTACGGCATCCCTGGTTCCAGAAAAGCCAATTTGTTCCAACAGGATTGAAATGTTAGGGAAGAGCTTCGGCCAAATGTGGATTTCACGTTAGCGTCTGCGTGGACTCATCCGAAAGAAAGACTGGGTGACCCAAAGAACCAAACCAGGTAAGAGCTAGAAATGCATAACACGCCTCAGACACCACTGTTACCTCAGCTCCTCGTGGGGTGCAGGGCCACCCACACACATCAGGCGTTACCGTTTTCCCTTCTCACTTCAGGGAACCTGCCTTCCACCACTCGCGACAACCCCCAAGCGGCAGACCCTCTCACCGCCACTTCCACAAGCTCACGGCAGGTCTCTCTCAAGGCAAAGAGGTGCGTTTACGACAAGATTCTGATTCTTAACCACTTACATGTGGAAAGGCTGTGCTGACATTTTTATTAGGTTCTTCTCTCTCTGTCTCTCTCTTTCTCCTCTAAACGTGTCACTGATTCAGATTTTGAGTGTTTTGTCTTCAATCTCATACACCCTGGGGTTTTTATTGCAGGATTTTGAATAGCATGGTAATTTTCAGAAGCACATATGTTGTTTTCTAGTAAAACTCTCCCTGGAGTTTTTCTAGACGGAAGCTCTGGCCCACTCATACCTCCAGTTTGCTTCCCCTCGAGGCTTGGGAGCAGAGACAATAGGAAAGGTCACCATGTCTGTAAAACCTAAACATGAACCTAGAGTTTCCTCAGGGTCCAAATGACCCTGCAAAAGAATGGACAAACCCGATGATTTATTTCCCTCTTCCCTGCAGGGGAAGCTCATGGTGAGAATAATTTAGGGCGTGCTGAAAGTAGGAGTGGGAGGAGACGGTGGGTCTGAACACTAGCAGATTTCTATTTTTAGTAGAGCCGGCTGCGCCCCTCCCAGCTCTCCTGGGAACGTTTCTCCAGGTTCCTCCTCAGCAATGAGGGCTTCGGGGACAGGTCTGTGTGGTTACATTGCACCTCCCGTGTGCAGCACAGGGGCTGTGAGGCAAAAGTGTGCGATGGATATGTGCATGAATTCTTTCATTCAAATGAATATTTGTTGAATCAAATAAATCAGATCCACCAGTTGACAACAGGTGACAGGCACAGCTTCGCCAACCCCTGTCCTCACCAAACTCCCAGGGTAAGGTTGCTTGCAGACGAAGGTTTGCAGCCACCCGCCATAACCTGCCAAGTCTCCAGAAAGATGTGAAGTGGAGACTGGCTGGCGTCACCCACAGTTGGGGTACAGCCTAGGAGCCCCCAGGAAAACCAGCTGGAGTGGGTTTCCAGGGGCCACCTGGAAGCTGGGAGAAGAAAAAGTGCCAAACTTTTCTGCCTGTACTCAGGCCTCTCTTCCTCCCTCCCTTTAAAAAAAAATGTTTAACTTCCCATCCCAGGCCCCTTCCTTTTCTTCTTTCTTCCTCTCTTTTTCCAGCTCTGGCTCGATTTTTTAAATCCTTTATGACATCCTCAAGAAAACTCACTGCCTTTACCTACTAGAATTTCCAGTGAATTGCCAATGAATCCATTGACAGAAAACTCCCAGTGCCAATTAGGAGAGTGCGAAGAAAGGAGCAGAGAAAGAGGAAAAGGGAAGGGGGAAAACCCCAGGTACAGGAGAGAAGAAAGAAAGTGTGGAAATCACTTGCCAGGCGTGACCACTGACACGCACGGTACTGGGGACTTAGCAACCCTTCGTTTAATGCTTAGAGTCCTTCAAACATGTATGATTACCTGCAATCTATAGTTGAGGATATTTGAGCAGTAAAATATAAATAATTTACTTAAGATCATAAATATTGCATAGGGGACCCATCTAATCAGGTTGGATGCCTTCCTCCTCAACCCATGCTCCGCTGCCTGGCAAGAGAGGGCCTGGGAAGATAGAGAGGCAACCTCTGAGTGTAATAGCTTCTGTTCAGGACTGAAGCCAGCCTGGTGTGCATCCTGCACCATCCAGCCCAGTGGAGACTGACAGTATAGAAACTCGAGGTGCAAAGAGCTGGACACCCCAGTTTCCCGGGACATGGTCTGTTTGGCTCCTCCAAAGCCAAGGGATCTCTGGGTACCTTCTGATGCCTTCATCTCAGCTGTTCAGAAAACCACCACGATGATTCCACCACGGTCCCTCTTGGATGACAACAGCCCTTTCAGAAACTCGATGTAATGTTTTAGATTTAGCTCTAAGCGTGGACAGGAAATGTGCTGTGGTCAGACAAACACTTTCAGGGTGTAGGAAACTAAATCCAAAATGCCTGAGTCTCCCAAGCCAGCTCCTCATGCCTGACATTCTCATATAATAAATGGATGCCTTTGAGTTGAAGAGTTGCCTAGTGCAAATATCCTTGATCTGTAGCTATTATTAACATACTAATTCAGCCAGAGTTATTCTGATATCTTTTCCAGGAGAATGACTTGCTGAGATGTAGCCTGAATAGGTATGGAGACAGAAAGAATTCAGAGGGGCAAAGTTTTAAGACCACCGAAGGGTGGGGAGGCAGGCTGATGCTCCAGTGGGTGACAGCACAGGGCTTTGTATAAACGGTGGGGACAAAGGGAGATGATCACAGAGGCTGAGAAGAGGGGGAGGCTGTAAGTGGTCTTTAGAAAAGAGAGTTGCCTTTAGATCATTTAATAGTTGTCAAGTCCAAAGAGAGAGAGGATGCAGGCAGCAGAGAACAATTAACGATGCTTTCAAACCCTTCGTTTCACCACCCACTGGGGCCCTGTCAGAAGCACGGGGATTTGGGGGAAAGGCAAAATTATGTGTCCTCTGAGCTCTCGCCTGAGTTCTGGGTCCACAAAGCTCAGGACTCAGGGTCTGGAGAGCATCTAGGAAAGTCACTGGTTTGAGGCATCGCCCTTCATCTCAACTCTTGTGAGGGGCATACGCTGATCATTGCAGTTGTGTGTGATGGAAATGTCAGCATTATAATGACTAAACAAAGCAGAAGGTCACATCCCCATCGAAAGCTCCCAGAACCAGGCAGTCCGGGGTTCGCTGGCATCCTTAGCACTGGGGTTCAAGCCTTTCCAGTGCGCTGCTGGGCCACAGTGCTGTGTAGGGTTCTGAGCCTGCCCTCACCCATCCTATCCACATCCCAAAGCACAGGAGGAGGGAGGGAAACGGGGGTATCCCCAGTTTAGAAGAACATTTCCCAAGCATCAGACACAGCTCCTTTGCCTACATCTCCTTGGCCTGAGCCTAGTCACTGGGACACACCTGAGCTGCAAACGTTGCAGACAGAGGTCTTTCCCCCAAGGGGCATTGTGCTTAGCTGAAATTTTACCTCTAGTAGGTTCATTTTAATTAAGAAAAAAAAAAACCGGAGACATTCTACAGGGAAAACACCAACATTCCCTGCAACAAAAGATGCTTCACATGACCCTAAAGACCAGCAAACAGGCTACTAAATATAGACATGCAATTTCCAGCCTTTGTGTTCAAGTTCTGCCATTAGCTAAAACATCTGTGCGATATTCACCAGTGTAAGAAAACAGACCAAAGAAATACAAAAGAGCAGAGTTTCCTGAACGTTAATGCCACTGGATTTTGAGAGTTTACAACGAGAAACAATGTCGTGTCATCATGAGGTGGAGGAAACTGATGTCAGAAAAATATGTATTAGAATTCTAGCTCTGCCTGTTGGTATTCAGTGACTTTGGGAAGGTTATTATCTATTTAGAGAAAAACCTGTCCCCAGCACCCAACACTCCCATCCCTGCATGTCTGTCTCCAGCAGTTCCCCTACGTTGTGGGAGATGGTGGGTGTAGCCCCAAGCACTTTCTGGAGACAGCCTGGCCTGCGGGGAAGTGTGGAAGGCTCCACAGCCTACCCTGCTGAGCCCATCTGTCTCAGAGGGCAGGGAGCACAGCTGCCACAAGACAAGAGTGACGGGGAGGCAACCCACTGCCCAGTCCAAATGCCCAGGAGGCGGCCTGGCACTTAGCAGAACCCAGGGGTGTTAGGCCTTTCTTGTGTTGCTGTAAAGAACTACCAGACCAGCACTTTGGGAGGCCGAGGCAGGTGGATCACCTGAGGTCAGGAGTTCTCAAGACCAGCCTGGCCAATCTGATGACACCCCGTGGCTACTAAAAATACAAAAATTAGCTGGTTGTGGTGGCAGGTGCCTCTAATCCCAGCTACTTGGGAAGCTGAGGCAGGAGAATATCTTGAACTCGGGGGGCGGAGGTTGCAGTGAGTCGAGATCATGCCATTGCACTCCAGCCTGGGGGGTGGCAAGAGCGAGACTCTGTCTCAAATAAAACAAAAAAGAAAGAAAGAAAGAAAAAAAAAAGAGCAGGGCCCTCTTAGGGCCCTCAGAGTCTGTGGGCACACAGGCTCCCGGGTGTCTGTGATGAGAGTGGACCGGGAGCGGGAGGGATCACAGAGGCCACCTGTGCCTGAGGTCAGTGAGAAGAGGTGGGAAGTGGGGCCTGCGGGACCCCAGAGCTCTCCTTGAAGACACCTTCACGTTGCCTGGGGTGGTCCAGTTGCAGAAGACAGAACAAATCAGTCCTGCCAGAGGATCGCAGTGTCCCTTCTCTGGGCCTTTCCCCTAGGCCTGGAGTCTACTTTTAGCTGTAAGGAGCCCAAGCCCAGGCGGCCTCTGGTTCTGGGGAGGCCCCCACGGCCCCTCCGAGGTGGAGCACGGAGCTCGCCAGCGTCTGGGGAAGCTGCCGCCGGCGCTTCTTTCCCCGGTGCAGGAAGATGGCGCGGGGCTCTGCAGCGGCCTGGCCTCCCCTCGCCTTAGACGTCTGTGCAATCCATCGAGCCTTAGCCTGTCACCCGCGTGGGGGTTTGCCGCTTTTCTCCTCAGAAGGAGAGCACCGTGGCCACCCACAGCAAATTAAAATTAAGTGCGGAGCTATTTCCTGGTCAGTGAAGCACAGCAGGTCACTAGCTCTCCGTTGCTCTCAGAGCACAGAGCACACATCCCTCAGCTGCATGTGCTGGGATCCTGTGAAACGGTCACGGAAGGTGCAATACCTACGTGTGTGTGTCTGTATTTTAAAAGTACTGCATAAGGTAGTTCAGACCACGGATTGCAGCAAAGGAGGTACCGAATATCTCAATAAAATCCATTTCTAAATGACAAATATGAAAATCAGCCTCTACCTTAGTTGACATGGATTAATAAGTTGTCTGCTTCTCAAACTTCAATAGGCACACAAATCTCCCGGGTCTCTTGTTAAAATGCAAATTCTGCTTCAGTAGAGGTAGGCAAAGGCTTGTGATTCCACGTTTCTAACCGCCTCCTAGGTCAGGACTCCACGAACCGCCACCCACCCAAGGACCAGCCCCAGCTCCTAGCCTGTGTGTGTACACAGCAAGCTAAGAATGGCTTTTTACATTTTTAAAGGGTTGAAAAAAAAAAAAAAAAAGGGAGACCAAACAACAGAGACCTTGTGTGGCCCAGAAAGGCTGAAATATCCATGACGGAGTCCTTCACAGGGAGTGTCTCTGACCTCCATCCCAGCAATGCCGATACTTGCTGTCCATGGGCCACATCTGTGGCAGCGAACTTTTAGGATCAGCTCTAAGCTACATTCTCTTTCATGCCCCAAACCAAGGAAACATCAAGTTGGAAAAAGATTACACAGGGCAGGGTGTGGTGAATCACGCCTGTAATCCCAGCACTTTGGGAGGCTGAAGCAGGCAGATCACCTGAGGTCGGGAGTTGGAGACCAGCCTGACCAACATGGAGAAACCCCATCTCTACTAAAAAAATAAATAAATAAATGCAAAATTACCTAGGCATGGTGGTGCATACCCATAATCCCAGTTACTTGGGAGGCTGCGGCAAGAGAATCGCTTGAACCCAGGAAGCAGAGATTGCAGTAAGCCGAGATCACACCATTACCTGCCAGCCTGGGCAACAAGAACAAAAC
>NW_012103754.1:69505-71694 GCF_000951045.1 Mandrillus leucophaeus | reverse complement strand
CTCTGAGCAGCTGTCTGCCTGTCCTTCCCCGGGGGCAAGAGGATCTCCTGTCTGTCTGTCTGTCCTTCTCTGGGGCAGCAGGATCTCCTGTCTGTCTTTCCCCGGTCAGGAGGGTCTCTACTGTCTGTCTGTCCTTCCCCGGTCAGGAGGGTCTCCTGTCTGTCTGTCCTTCCCCGGTCAGGAGGGTCTCCTGTCTGTCTGTCCTTCCCCTGTCAGGAGGGTCTCCTGTCTGTCTGTCCTTCCCCGGTCAGGAGGGTCTCCTGTCTGTTGGTCCTTCCCTGGTCAGGAGGGTCTCCTGTCTGTCTGTCCTTCCTGGTACTGAGTCGCAATCCTCCCACCGGCGGTGGCCGGGCTCTGTTTACATCAGCCATTTGTGTCTGCTCTGTCAGCTGATGAAGGGTGCATAATGGATTTAAGTGTTAATTCCTCTATGGGTTATTTGCTTTTTTAAAACAACAACAACATTAAGGGCCTGTCTTTGTTAGGCACGACGTTTGCATTGTTGACAGAGGATATGTGCGTAGTGTCCCTTGTTCATTTGGCGATAACCCTGAGAAATTGGCATGATGCAGAACGTTTTGTGGATATGATGACCAGGGCCAAAGATGTTAATTTTGAAAGGTTGCTCAGCTGTGCAGGCCCCAGGGCTCCACTGCAGCATTGCCATGCCCAGAGCTCACCTTCCAAGCAACTGGCTTTGAATCTTCAAATGTCTGCAAAGCTTAAAAGAGTGACAGGTGAACTACAGCACTGCATCTATTCACAAGCATGATTTACCACTTGCTGCTGGTCAGGCTGAGCGCTGTGGGATGAGGCTATGAGGTCCAGGATCTAGAGCAACGCCTCCCCAAGTGTGGGCCATGGAGCCAGCCCCTCAAAACAACCCAGTGTCTTCATTTAAAATGCAGATTTCCTAAATCTCTGAGATCTCCTGCATGAACATCTCTATTAATGGGGCCCAGAAATCTGCATTTTAACAAGTGTGCTCCAGGTGACTTCTGTGCACACTGAAATTAAAAATAAAAAACAAATATAAAAATTTTAGGAAGATATGGTGAGATTTAGCAATTATGGAACTGAGAGTCTCAGACCTTGAGTATCCCTCACCTCCTTCATCTGGCTGGACTCATTCCCAGAGTTACAGTATAACCGCTAAGATGCAACTGAGGCTGAAGTCTGAAAGAAGGAGCTGATTTGGGCTCAATTAGAGAAAAGCTTATTAAAAAGGAGGCTTAGGGCTGGGAACCAAAGAATACAGAACGGTGCTAATGGCCGAACCACCTACCTTTCATGCTGCACAGCTGTGGGAGAGACTGCGGGCCACACACCAAGGGGAGGCTTTCATTACAGAACGTACTTTTCACGTGGGATGGCCTGCTGGTCCTCGGGGTGCCGAACAGACCTAGAATGACCAGAGAATTACTGTTGGAACGGGGGTAGTTTGAGAGTGAAATGGGGATGCTGGTAACGATTGCACCGGACTACAGCCTTCCTTTGGGACCATACCCAGCCAGGGTGTTCTACGGCATCCCTGGTTCCAGAAAAGCCAATTTGTTCCAACAGGATTGAAATGTTAGGGAAGAGCTTCGGCCAAATGTGGATTTCACGTTAGCGTCTGCATGGACTCATCCGAAAGAAAGACTGGGTGACCCAAAGAACCAAACCAGGTAAGAGCTAGAAATGCATAACACGCCTCAGACACCACTGTTACCTCAGCTCCTCGTGGGGTGCAGGGCCACCCACACACATCAGGCGTTACCGTTTTCCCTTCTCACTTCAGGGAACCTGCCTTCCACCACTCGCGACAACCCCCAAGCGGCAGACCCTCTCACCGCCACTTCCACAAGCTCACGGCAGGTCTCTCTCAAGGCAAAGAGGTGCGTTTACGACAAGATTCTGATTCTTAACCACTTACATGTGGAAAGGCTGTGCTGACATTTTTATTAGGTTCTTCTCTCTCTGTCTCTCTCTTTCTCCTCTAAACGTGTCACTGATTCAGATTTTGAGTGTTTTGTCTTCAATCTCATACACCCTGGGGTTTTTATTGCAGGATTTTGAATAGCATGGTAATTTTCAGAAGCACATATGTTGTTTTCTAGTAAAACTCTCCCTGGAGTTTTTCTAGACGGAAGCTCTGGCCCACTCATACCTCCAGTTTGCTTCCCCTCGAGGCTTGGGAGCAGAGACAA
>NW_012103754.1:62856-65310 GCF_000951045.1 Mandrillus leucophaeus | reverse complement strand
CGCACTTTCATAGGGAGGCACAGGCGGGTCGCCGCTGAGTGATTTGCTCTTGAGATTGTTCTGCAGTCGGCGAGGTCTCAGTCAGCTGATGGGGAAACGTTTGTCTCTGTGTGTAGCCGGTTTCAGGGGACAAGCAATCGTAATCTCTGGCAACACAGAAGTGAAGGTGGGGCCTGGGTCTGGCCTGGCAGCAAGTTCAGGAAAAGGGAAAAGTGTGGTCACTTGTCACAGCACAGTAGGGGTCCCCTGTGGGTCTCACAGGAGTCACAGGGAAGCATGGACGGTGGTTGCCTCTAAGTCATACAGGAGATGGTGCCTCACTCACATCTTCAGATGTGCGCACCTGCAGTTTACAGATGTGCCTTTACGTAGATCATCTGTGTCTCCCAGAAACTCCTTAGGCAGCAGTGTTCACATTTTACAGATGAGAAAACCAAGGTCAGTCACTCAGCAGACCTGGGAGCTGACCGTGAAGCTGATCCTTCTCATGACACCAGTTTCATCTTCCACCGAGGAGTCTGTCCTCACGGACATGGATAGGGGTGGACATGGATTCTAAGAGTATTTAACGTCTTTAACTTAACTTGAAAAAACGCTGCTTCTAAAGCACTGCACCCTCCAAAAATTATCACTGATGCTTTCAGCCTGGGGCAATGTTTCTCCTTCTTGATGGGGTGATTTATTGGGGATACAGTAGCGGGGGGACATATACCATTTGTATGGCTTGTAAGTAGTTTTAGGTACAAGGGCACTCGGTTAATAATGTACATTCCTGAAAGGAGGATTGCAAAGATGCAGATGATCGTATTTCTCTAAAACTGAACTGCATGAAGTGCACAAGCCCCCACTTCTCTCGGCAGCAGAAAAATCATGAACTTCCCAGCAATGTAAGGTGACTCAACTCCTTCAGACTTGAACCTCACTTTTTCAGGGTGAATGCTCTCCCCAGCAGTTCAATGGCTCTCCCCATCACTCTTCTCTGTCCTCCTCAGTGATTCATGCCCTGGCATTGTCCTGGGTTGGGGAGGTAGGCACCAGGATCGTGGGCTACATTCTCTACGCTGTGGACTCAAGCTCAGGGGCACATGTTACCAGGATTGCGGTCTTGGCGCACGGGCAACCACTGTGGAGATACTCGGTCCTGCTGTGGCCTCCAGTCCAAAGGCCAGTCCATTCTGTCTCCTCCAGCTCGGGTTCTCTCCCATTCTCCCCGTTGGCTTGGATACTCCACTCCTTTTGTGGTGGGGGGGTGGGCCCTGGCCACTTTCTGCTTTTTTCCTCCACTATGGAATGTGCAGTACTTTGAGGAGTTTGCAAATAGTCCAGCCCCCAAACCCAACTTGCTCAGCCATCACTACCCTAGGCTCTCTGGTACCACGTTGGATAAAGGTCTTTTCCTTGAGGGTCACAGTTCCTAGGTTATTCATTAAGTGGTGAGCAAAAGTTCACTCTCCTCAGGCTCTGCTCTTAATCGATGCTTCTGCCAGTGTTTCTGCAGAACCTTCCCATGTGCCCATAGGGACATCTCCAGGAGGGGCCTCCAGGCCCTTTGTCATGGACCCACGAGGTGTCTGGAGCTCCAGCTGTGCCTGCTGGTGAAACGCTTACATCCCTTTCAGTGAGAGTGCAGCTCACAGGACATCAACCATTTCTCCCTACCTTGTGGCTTATGATGTAAAAATCTATGCCCAGTTCTCTAAGGCCTAACGTGTTAGAATCCATAAATCCGTTTTTTATCAGAAAATAAAATCTGGCTTCTATAAAGGAAAGTGTTGCTTTCAAGACAATTGTGTTTTCATAGATTTCCAAAGGTCTGTCCAGCACATCCATCAGCTTCTCTCTCCTGCAGGCATTGGTGGTCCCTTTGTGGTTCCTCATGTGGACAGATCTCAGGCCGCGCGAGGAGGGGGAGGATGGGACAAAGGGCTGAACAGGCACCTTAAGACCAAATGCCATTCCTCTGCACAGGCGTTTAAGCTCACCCTTGACTCTAAATCACAGTTCCAGGCTTAAGCTGCCCTGGCATCACCGAGGAGCTTGTTGAAAATGCACATTCCTGAGCTTTCCCCAGATTTTCTCATCCCAGTAGTGTGTTTTTAACAGAGGTCATGTTTAGATGCTTTTGATGAGGGCTGACTGAGAACTGCATCTCAGAAAAGCTCCGAGGCATCATGCTTGAAAGGAGAGGTTCTTCTTGCCTCAGCATTGCTTGTGGCACTGAGATAAGGGGTGGGCAAGGGCAGCTATTTAAAGGAGAACTTGCTCATCCAAACCCGCAGGACATATGTTGTTGTTTTTTATTTTATTTTTTTTCCTGCTCTGTAGGCATTAAAACAAGCATTTTCAGACCCTATGTGGTGAAACCCAAGAACCATGGGTGAGCCAGACACGTTAGTAAGGAACCGGAAAAATGGACTTTAAATACTTTTAAATGACTTTATTTAACCTTTAAAT
>NW_012103754.1:59711-60271 GCF_000951045.1 Mandrillus leucophaeus | reverse complement strand
AAAAAAAAAAAAAAAAAAAAGATTATATATTGGAAATGACTAGACAGGCACAAATACTATATCTATATGTGTGGGTATGTGTGTACATATGCATGTATGATAAATAGATGATAGACAACAGAGACTAGATAGGTGACAGACAGAGGTTAGATGAACAGATAGATGATAGGCTGGTAGGTAGGTAGGTAGATAGACACACAGATAAACAACAGAGATTAGATAGATAAATGATGGACGGCTACCCAACCATCAGGTCCAACCCCTAGCCTATTTGTCTACACGGTAAGCTAAGAGCTACTTAGACAGATGATAGTTAGACAATAGGTAGATAGGTGGATGATAGAGATTAGACAGATATAGATATAAATGCAGCTATAGATGTTGACAAAGTTTCAAACTGCTCGAGTCAGGAGATAATGTCATTAGCTTACTGCAATAGGGGGAGCTCCCCAGATCCAATTCACGTCTCAGCAGCGTGGCTCTGTCGCACTTTCATAGGGAGGCACAGGCGGGTCGCCGCTGAGTGATTTGCTCTTGAGATTGTTCTGCAGTCGGCGAGG
>NW_012103754.1:54234-57186 GCF_000951045.1 Mandrillus leucophaeus | reverse complement strand
GGACATATGTTGTTGTTTTTTATTTTATTTTTTTTCCTGCTCTGTAGGCATTAAAACAAGCATTTTCAGACCCTATGTGGTGAAACCCAAGAACCATGGGTGAGCCAGACACGTTAGTAAGGAACCGGAAAAATGGACTTTAAATACTTTTAAATGACTTTATTTAACCTTTAAATAACATTAAAGAGATGCAGTCATGATCCTGGGCTGAAGATAACAATTTCATAACAAAAGTGATCTTTGCTCCAGTTTCAGTAAGTTCCTCATTTCCCTGAGACCTCCTCAGTCTGGACTTCATTGTCCGTATCACTATCAGCCTTTGGGTCACAACAATTCAACAAGTCTCTGGGAAATTTCAAATGTTCCCTCCTCTTCCTGTCTTCTTCTGTGTCCTTCACACTCTTCCAACGTCTGCCTACTACCCAGTTCCAAAGCTGCTCCCACACTTCCAGGTGTCTTCATAGCAATGCCCCACTGCTCAGTACCAATTTTCTGTATTAGTCCATCCTGACATTGCTTTAAAGAAATCCCTGAGACTGGGTAATTGATTAAAAAGAAGAGGTTTAATTGGCTCACCATTCTGCAGGCTGTACAGAGAGCACATCAGCTTCCGCTTCTGGGGAGGCCAAAGGATACTTTCAGTGATGGTAGAAGGTGAAGCGGGAGCAGGCATGTCACACGGCTGAAGCAGAAAAAAAGAGAAGAAAGAGGTGCCACACGCTTTTAAACAACCTTATCTCATGAGAACTCTGTCACAAGAACGGCACCAGAGGAGGAATTATACCCCCATGATGCAATCATCTCCCACCAGACCCCACCTTCAACATTGGGGATTACAATTTGACATGATATTTGAGCAACGGCACAGATACAAACTATATCACAAGGTCTGTCTCGGTTGGTGAGCTGACTTCACTTGGAGGTATTTGGATCACTAGCTCATTTGGAGTTGTCTCTATCATCTTACCATTTTGCATTCTGTCTGCTCTGGACTTTTTTGTCTCCTTTTTTTTTTTTCTTTTTCTTTATTTAGGCTGAGATTTTTACTCTGCCCTATTTTCTGTTTTTCTCTCTACTGATATAAAATTTGTACAATCTATTTTTATTTTGACTAAACTTGGTAATTGCTATGCAAATTCAATCTAATATCTAGAATTAAAGAAACTACAGAATGTGGCAAAATAACCTAGGCAATGCCATTCTGGACATAGGAACAGGCAAAGATTTCATGACAAAGACGCCAAAAGCTATTGCATCAAAAGTAAAAACTGACAAATGAAATCTAGTTAAAGAGCTTCTGCACAGCAAAAGAAACTATCAACAGAGTAAACAGACAATCTCAAGAATGGGAAAAAATTTTGCAAACTATGGATCTGACAAAGGACAAATATTCAGCATCTATAAGGAGTTTAAGCAAATTTGTAAGAACAAAACAAATAACTTGAAAAGTGGGCAAAGGACAGAAACAGACTGTTTTCAAAAGAAGACATGTATGCTACCAACAAGCATATGAAAGAAAGCTCAACATCACTGATCATTAGAGAAATGCAATTTAAAACTTCAGAGAGATACCATCACACACCAGTCAGAATGGCTATTATTAAAAAGTCAAAAAGTAACAGGTGATGCTGTTGTGGCAGGGAAAAATGAACACTTATACACTGTTGGTGGGAGTGTAAAATAATTCAACTATTGTGGAAAACAGTCTGGCAATTCCTTAAAGACCTAGAAACAGAACTACCATTTAACTCAGCAGTGTCGTGATTGGGTATATACCTAAAGAAATCTAAATCATTCCATCATAAAGATATATGCTTGTTTATGTTCATTTCAGCACTATTCACAATAGCAAAGACATGGAATCAACCTAAATGTCTATCAACGGTAGACTGGGTAAAGAAAATGTAGTACAGATACACCATGGAATACCGTGCAGCCGTTAAAATGAACAAGATCGTGTCCTTTGCAGAAACATGGATGCAGCCATAGGCTATTATCCTTAGCAAACTGACACAGAAACAGAAAACCAAGTACTACATGATCTTACTTTTAAGTGGGAGCTACATGATTTGAACACATGGACACAGAGAGGGCAATAACAGACACTGGGGCCTGTCAGAGGGTGGAGGGTGGGAGAAAAGAGAGGATCTAGAGAAATAAGTAACGGATACTAGACTTGATGTCTGGGCGACAAAATGATCTGTACAACAGATTTTCACGACACTAGTTTACCTATATAACAAACATGCACATGTGCTCCTATACTTAAAAGTTAAAAAACAAAAAGGAAAATAAATGAAAAAGAATATCTTAACATTCTTCCAGAAAAAAAAAAATTATCTATAATTACCATCACTTTGCTCACATGATCTTTCTCAATAATTTCAAGGTTATCTCCTCTTCTTAACACTTACGTTAATCATCGTTCTTATTCTTAATTTATAGGGGCAGAATTTGAGTTACATATTTGTTTTCCATTTTATAGACTTACCATTTGTTTTTATTTTAGATGCTCCTTTGGGGATCATTTGTCTTTTCTCAGAAGTGTATCCTTCAGAAAGTTCTTCAGTTTAGAACTCTTGGTGAAATATCCCTCTTATTTATTAAACAGCATTTTTTTTCTTGTACTGAAAAGACAGTGTAGCTGAATAAAAATGCTTTTCCATCAACGTTTTGAAGATATTGTTTCATTGTCTTTCGTGGTTGCTCTTGAGGGGCCTTCTAGCTTTCTAATTGTCATTCCTTTCTTTCTCCTTCACATCTTCTCCTTGCCTTTAATGTTTTGCAGTTTTGCTAAAACAAGAGTAGGCAAAGATTTCAGTAAGTCTTTCTACGGAGGATATGTGGTGCATCCTGAAACAGGCCTGTGTCATGCTTTTTATCATTTCTAGAAAATTTTTAGGCATTAGTTCTTCAGATTGCTTTTCTTCCATTTTTCTCTCTCCTCTTTTC
>NW_012103754.1:42461-53999 GCF_000951045.1 Mandrillus leucophaeus | reverse complement strand
GTATAATTGATAAATAAAAACCAAATATATCCAACATCTACAACATGACACATAGATATAAGTATACATTGTGAAATGATTATGATAATCAAGTTAATCAACACACTCATCTTACATAGCTATCTGTGTGTGTGTGTGTGTGTGTGTGTGTGTGTATTGAGAACACTTAAGATCTATGCTCTTGACAAATTTCAAGTATACAATGTAGTATGATGATGGTGATGGTGATGAAAAGATCTTGCTCTGTCACTCAGGCTGCAATGCAACGGCCATTTTAGCTCACTACAGTCTCCAACACTTGCTCTCAAACAATCCTCCTGCCTCAGCCTCCCAAAGCACTGGTATTACACACAGGAGCCACTGCTCGGCCTACACAATAGTGCATTATTAACTGTAGTCACCACACTGTGCATTAGACCCCAGAACTGACATCTTATATCACCTGACCAACATTTCCCCACTCCCAGTCTCTAGAAACCATGGTCCCCCTCTCTGCCTCTATGAGTTCAATGTTTTTAGATTCCACATGTTTTTAGATTCCACATGTGAGTGAGATCATCTAGTATTTGCCCTTCCGTGTCTGGCATATTCCACTTAGCAGAATATCCTCCAGCTTCATCCATATTGTCATAAAAGGCAGAATTTCCTTTTCTGTGGCAGAGTGATATTCCATTCTATGTGTGCTGTATTTTCTTTGTCCTTTCATTTGTTGATGGACATGGAGGTTGTTTACACCTCTTCTACATAATAATATTAATGCTGCAATGAACATGAGGGTACGGCTATCACTTTCAGACACTGGTTTCATTTCCTTTGGTTATATACGCAGAGGTGGGATCACATGGTAGCTCTATTTTTAAATTTTTGTATTTATTTTCAAATTTATCCACAAGCCTCTTGTTGCCTGCTCACTTTTGTAATTATACCTTCTATTTCTCTGAATATCTATGCATTCCTCTACCGTACGCTGTCTGAAAATTCTGGTGTTTGCAAATTTGGGGAATATACGTTTTCCTTGTAGTTTCCCCTGATTTCTACGTGTCATCACTTTCTTGGTGGACATTGCTGTAACTCTGCCTGGGATGGTCCTGTGGCCCTAAATTAGGACTGTTTTTCTCTAAGAAGATTTTCTTCTTCTAGCAGCCAGGGGGAGGCAGGGGGACCTGCCTAGGACCACATCAACCCGAAATGTGGTTTTGTACTTCATCACTATTCTGCTGTGAACATCCACCCCTGGGAACCCCCCCCCGAACGCCCCGGGGCCGGGGCAAAAGTTTGGGAATTTTTTCACAGGGGTTGGCGGGGGGAGGTGGCTCATTAGGAGCTCTGAGGGCAGCAGAGTGATGAATTATTGTTGCATTGGAATCATCCCATATTCCTGAGTTGTCCAGATTCCCATATTCCTGAGTTGTCCAGGGAAAGAACACACGCACACATGCTTCCTACGGACCACAAGCAGCCACACACAAGGCCAAGCCGTTCTGGGATCACTGTAGCTCCGGTGCAAGAAGATGTGATAGAAACATGGAGAATCCATCGAGCCCCAGGCTGGGAGACAAGGGACCAGTCAGATGGGAGAGCTACTCACCTGGACTGAAGACATTGCAGGCAAGGGTGATGCTTCAGCACCAGAAGGATGAAACACATGCACTTTGCGTGGTGAGGGAGGAAAAGAAGAGTTTGATGGAAAGAAGAGGAAAAGAACCGTGCCCCTCTTAGCTGGCAACCACTCAGCTCCGACGCATATCACCTGGGGAAGGAGAGCAGCCTGCCCTTCAAATCAAATTTGGAATAACGGAGACAGGAAATGTGGCTGGGGTGGCTTCCAGGAGTTACGGCAGGGGAAGGAAGATTAAGTCACATTTTTCCAGTTCAACCAACCCATGGGCATCTTTTACTTACTTTCCTAAAATGATAATTATAAAAGAAGGAGTAGTTCGCCATATCATAATGATAAAACACATGCACACACAATAGATCCCTACTATCTGGAACCATGTATAGTGTTTAAAAGCAGGAAAATATGTCATTCACCAGCAGCCTTAACTTTTCTCTCTCCTCCTGTCTTTTTGCAGAAGCAGAACTTTTTGCAGTTGGCCATGGCTGCCCTGCACAAAATTAGTAAGTTCACAAGGGAGACAATCATTTAATTGCAAATCATGTCCATGCTGATCGAAGTTGAAACCGTCTTCCCTTCACATCATCCCACTCATTTTCTTTTCTTTCCCCAATGAGCAGATGTGCAGTGGCCGGGCCGAGCCATGAAAGAACGGCAGGGGGATCTGGACACCACTGTGGCTGCACTAATGTTCTGGGCTGCTGTAACACAGGACCACAAGCTGCCAGTTTCATAACAAGAAAAATGTGTTCTTTCCCAGTTCTGGAGGCCAGAAGTCTGAGATCGAGGTGCTGGCAGGGCCATGTCTCTCTGAAGGCCCTAGAGGAGGATCCTTCTGATATGGACTAAATTGTGTCTACCCAAAATTTCTAGGTCGAAGCCCTACCGCCACGTGACACTATTTGGAGGTGGGCTGTTCATGGAGGTAATTAAAGTGAAGTCATAAGGGTGGGGTCCTAATCCAATAGGACTGTGACCTTACAGGGAGAGGGAGGGACACCAGAGCTGTGTGCCCCCAGGCACACACACACCGTGTGAGCACACACAAGAAGGCACCGTCTCCAAGCCAGGAAGTAGGCTTCGCTGGAAAACATCCCTGACAGCACCTTGGCCTTGGACTTCCCAGGCTCCTGGATGGTGGGAAATACATGTCTGTTGTTGAAGCTGCCCAGTCGGCGGCATTTTGTTACAGCAGCCTGAGCTGCCTAATCCACCTCCTGCCTCCTCCAGCTCCTGGGGACCCCGGGAACACCTTGGCTGTAGCCCTACGGCTCCAACCTCTGCCGCTATCTTCACATGGCCTCCTCTTCTGTCTCTAAGAACACTTCTTATATTTAAGGCCCACTCAGTTTGTCAGGAATGATCTCATCTACAGATCCCTAATCCACAGAGACCCTTTTCCCAAAAGGTCATGTTTGTGGGTTTCAGAAGAGAGGACCCAGGCCCGCTTCAGTGGAATCCATTCATGTCCCTGTTTGCTTACCGGTGCGTGTGCAGGACATTCACCGAGAGCCTTCTGGGTGCGGACTGCTGCTCTCAGTGTTGGCTGTGGCTGCTTCTGCCCGAGTGCCCCTTCCAGGAGTATCTGATCTCCAGCAGCACGTGGGGTGGCATAAATTCACTCTATGTGATTTAGGGAAACCTGGGTTTTGTTCTAAACCTGAGCCTTTGAATTTATTTTCATCTCTTTGGCTCCCAGGTTTGTGAACTCTGTAATGAGTAGGGAGCCTTCAGTGATTCCTGAGATCCTTTCTAGTTTCACAACATTATACAATTCCTCACCCCATCCCCAGACACCAGGATTTCATTCCATTTCTCTAACAGGACAACACATAGCTGGAAAGCAGGGACCCGGGACACATCTTCTCCAGCGGGTCCCCCATCTCTGTTGCAGAGCTGGGGACTGGGCCCTCCAACCGAGCACCGCTGCACACCTGGTGGGGTGCAGGTCACGCTGGAGTCTGTCAGCCTCCAAATACACAGCCTTGGTGCGTTGGGAGCCTGGTGTTCATTTGCAAGTTCCGGACGTCTGGCATGCTGGCTGGCACAAAATAGACACTCAACAAAGCCCAGGGAAAGAGCGTACAAGCAGCTTTCTGCCCTCTGCAATAGAAGCTGCCAAGTCTCACGAAGTCTGTTAGCCTGGCTTTGAGCTGATAACTGGACTGTGGGTACAGAGTGAATAAAGCACTGAGGGGAAGCTACTGTGGCAGGATTTGCCTCTGTATTTATGGCAGAGTGTGTGCTGTGCACAGCGGCAGAACACACAGAACGAGCCCGGCTTGCACTGCACGTGGCTGAGCTCCTCTGCTCCCTACCACCCTCCCCACTGCCACTTTGGGGCTGGCACAGGGTCTGATTCCTCCTCTGTTACCCTCCCTGGGTCCTGCTTCTATTCCCAAATGCTGTGCTTTCCCTGATAAACTTTCTGAAGAAAAAGGTGTGGCCTCTGCAACCCTCCAAAGTGCTGGACTTCCTTGCTAGCTCAGCAGAGCCTGACAGGGAGACCAGCCGTGGGATGTGGATGCCCATATGAGTCATGGGGAGCTGGGTACTGGAGCTGGCTTTACATCCATCTGTGAGTGGGCACCAGCCCATGGGGACAGATAGACGCCAGTCCAGGCCCCTCCCAGGGATGACGTGACCTCCGTGTCTAAGGGCTTAAACGTTGCTCTTGACTCTGGGCAGCGCTTGCAAACCACTGTCTATGTGGAGCCTCAGTCAGCCCACTCAGTGCTCTCCTTAAGAAAGGCGCATTTTCATAATGCATCAAGCATGTCCAGTGTGTGCATCTTGGCATGGCTGGAGGCTGCTGCATCTCCCTTGCCCATTAGGACTAGCTTCCCTGGGCTGCTGTAACAGGTCACCACAGACTGAGGTGGAGTCTGGCCCGGAGGAGCCTGACCCCACTTGACTCAGGAGGCCGGAGCTGCCTGAGCTGTGGGAGGAACCCGTCGCTGAGGATGGGGAATAAGCCGAAGCAGAGGCCCGATGTTCGGGTGAGGAAGATCCCCCTTTCTCCTAGGCCACTTCTGTGCCAATTTTTTTTTTCCGGGGGCTCTCACTAGCCAACCGGTTACGATGCACGTAATCACAGCACATCCTTATCCCAACACACTTCTCAACATTCAATAGATTCTTAGATAGAACTGCAAGAGCAAAAGACAACTTCAGCCTTTTCTCTCTATGATCTCATTTAATCTCGTAAGAGCCATGCGAGGCATCAATGACTTTCTGATGCAATGCGTGGTGTGGCAGGTCACATTCTGTCCTCCAACTGATGTGTTCTCATCCTGACTGCTAGAACCTGTGGATGTTTGCTAATTTGGAAGCAGGTTCTTTGCAGGAATAATCAAGTTAAGATGAGCTTGCGTTGGATTGCTGGGCCCTACTCTGACGCTAAGTGTCTTCACAGGAATAGAGAAATGTGGACACAGACACCCAGAATATGCCACGTGAAGACACAGCTGCACAGAGGAGGACCGTGCGAGGAGGGAGGCAGGGATGGGAGTGATATGGCCACAAGCCAAGGAGCACCTGGGGCCTCCAGAAGCTGGAGAGGCAGAAAGGGTCCTCCCCTAGGACCTTGGGAGGGACATGGCCCTTAGATGTCTTGATCTTGGACTTCTCACCCCTCAGTCTGTGGTGACCTGTTGCAGCAGCCCAGGGAAGCTAGTCCTGATGGACAAGGGAGATGTAGCAACCTCCAGCCATGCCAAGATGCACACAGCAGGCAGGGGCGGAGCTGGAGCCGAGGCCGAGCTCCCCGTGCCTCCAGGGTGGCGTCCTTCCCTTTCGTGTTGCGGCAAAAACCCCTTGCGGGATCCTCTTTTGAGTGTATCCACTTTGATTCCCTTAAATACACAGAAGTGATGTATTTAAAGGCAGGAACACCAACTCCTAGATTTCTTCATCTATGAAATATGAATACCAGTAACTACCCAGATGGTGTTCATGTGGATTTGTGAGGAAATGCGCAGGAAGCTCTGGGTGCAGGGCCGGGCATGCAGGAAATGCTCAGCAGATGCTGTTAGTGGGCACCATCAATGCTGTGTCCCAGCACAGAGCGAGCTGCCCCTGTCCATCATCTCCTTCATGAACACCAGCCACCTGGGAGGGAAACATTCATCTCTCCTTGAGAAAATGGGCACCAGGGATGGGACCTAACTTGCACCATGTCCCAGACCCAGTGGTGGTGGCAGCAGAATTACACCCAGAGCCCTCGGACCCCAGAGCCCACCTGTCCCCAGCAGGTGACACTGCCTACCCTCGTCTGTCCCTCTGAGGATCCAGCACATTCCCGGGTGAATGGTGGACACTCACTGCATGCACCGTGTTTGAGATTGCCATGGTCAGAATGGTGGTTAGGAAACAAAGTCCTCTTCTATTCCCCAAAGCCCACGTTGATTAAACCCGTGTCTTATGGAATGGCTGAGTAGCTTTTTCTCCATTTCGCTCTAAACTAAGCAGGGATGTCCACATGGGGGAGAGGCTGTGATGTCTGAGCATGGCGCAGAGTCAAGTCACACAGCTCAGGTGGGTTTCTTGTTTTTGGTTTTGTTTTTCTGGATGGAGTTTTTGCTCTTGTTGCCCAGGCTGGAGTGCAATGGCGCAACCTCTGCCTCCTGGATTCAAGCGATGCTCCTGCCTCGGGCTCCCAAGTAGCTGGGATTACAGGCATGCCCCACCCTGCCTAGCTGATTGTTTTTGTAGTTAGTAGAGATAGGGTTTCACTATGTTGATTAGGCTGGTCTCGAACTCCTGACCTCAGGTGATCCGCCCGCCTCGGCCTCCCCAGGTGTTGTGATTGCAGGCGTGAGCCACCACGCCCAGCTTGAGGTGGGTTTTGCTTCAGCTCGGTCAGCGTGGCTCTGTGACTTCCCCAACTCTCGAGATCATGGAAGGGCCTTGGGAGGGGCAGAGGCTCAGTTCGGAGCTGGTGTGAAGTAGCATGTGCAGCGGAAGGTCTTGGTTCTGCTACAGCCCGCACCGTCTGTGGTGGTGGGACCCGGGACACAGGAACGACTGTCTTAGCTCTCACCTGCAGGGGGCGGTGGTGCTAATGGCATCTGACCCTGAGCTCTCCGGGAGCCTCCACGGGCCTCTGGGGTGGGCTCCTGCAAAGGGCTGCCTGGCTACCAGGTGGAAGTCCTGGGTCCTTGGGCTCTAGAGCTCATCACACCCTGTCTGCATCCTCTCTGCAACACCTAGCATGTGCCTCCTCCTCACACATCTGAGCAGCCCAGCCCCTCGCACCCACCTGTCCCTTGAAACCCCTCTCTGTCACTTGGAGGCAGTTTGGGGGATCCCCACCCCCAGCCTACGAGAGGCAGGTTCCCTTGGTTTGGGCACTGAACGGATTATGCCCACAGCTTTGCCCTTCCAGGAGATCTTGCTTATGAGGAGTTCTCCCAGCGTGAGGGGTGTGAAAATGCCACCCTTGGCAGGTGAGGCAGGTGGGTAGATGCGGCAGGTGGGCACGTGAAGCAAGTGAGGCAGGTGACATAGGTGGGCAGGTGGGACAGGTGATACAGGTGGGCAGGCGAGGCACATGGGAAGGTGAAGCAAGTGAGGCAGGTGAGATAGGTGGGCAGGTGAGACTGTACCTGACACCACTCAGGCCTCCTCCCCAAAGGTGGCACCAGCCTGGACTTAGGAGCCAAGATACCCGTAGAGAGAAGAATTTGTGGAGACAGTGGGAATGAGACGTGTTGTCTTGGCAGAATCTTCAGAGATGTGGCCTTTCCAGTGGGCCGCGGGTGGCTGCAGTGGCTCTTGGGGGCCAGAAACGCTGTTTCTGGATCTCTATAAGGTGAGTCAGTACAAGGGCTGGGGGAGTCACACAGTGGGGATAAGCAGGGCAGCTTCGTCCCCACACTGTCGGGCACCATGACCGCTGCCTACCAAGTAAGACCCCAGTGGGTAGTGGGCACGTGATATGTCTCCAAATCCATAGCCCTCGGATCAGTCACCCTGAGAACACAAAGAGGACAGCACCCACTGGAGCCCTTCCTCCACCACTCCCTTGAGATGTGACCTCAGGCCTTTAGAGAAAAGTGGCGAAGCCTCAGCCCGTGTCTGTAAACCCAGGGCAATGCTCTCACCTCGTTATCAGGGTTGCCTGTAAAGTTCCCATAAAAAAAGATACCGTAATGTCTGGGACACCAGGAGACCTAGAAATGCAGCTATTACTGTTAGCATTTTCATTATTATTTAGGAGAAACACAGACCCCCAAGTCTCAAAGGCAGTGCCACACAGTGTCATGCACATTATCTTTTGCACCCTCAGGAGAGCCTTTGCAGACAGGCCCTGGGGTACACTGTTCTTCCCTCCCCCTCTTCGGAGCTGGAGACAATGGGTTCAAAGAGGGGAGCAACTCCCCAAGGCCACGGAGGTCTCCGAGTTCCCTGAGGCTCCATCCTGAGCACAAGAGCTCCCGTAATCTAAGAAGACAGATGCCCTCTTATTTGCTTAGGAGTAATTCCTCCTCTTCAGCAGCATCTATTATGACTTTTGTGGATTCAGTCCTTCCTCCCTCTTGCTGCCTTTATTGCCTTCCTTGCCATAGCAGAAATGTCTCCCACATGGAACAAGCAGGAATTATCTAGCCAAATAGGGTGCTTATTTGTGCATATGCACTGCCATCTCTTCGTTAACTAGGGTAAGGGGAGAGAAGCACAAGCAGACCCAGATGAGTCCACGGCACAGTCAAAACACAGCGGCAGGCAGCCCTCCACGTTTCGAGAGCTGATTAGGCGCGGAGGAGCTGCTGAGCTGCAGCCCGGCACCTGGAACTTAATCAGGTCCCCAGGGGCTGGCGCAGTCAGGGCAGCTCCACTTAGGGATTGGTGCTAATAGGTGCCCCTTGTTCACCCTCTCCCAGATCACTCCCCAAGCCAGGGTGCAAGTAGTTAGAACTCTCACATCCCTAATAAGATACCTTTCCTGCCCTGGGAACGCTCCCCACCTACGAGAGGAGGAGGTAGACATTAAGCAAATGTGTGCGGGCTCACACACACACAGACAGACACAAAAATACATCAACACACAACACACACACTCATAGAGACACGCAGACAAAACCATACACACAAACATTGTTGCACACTCGATACACACACACTCACACACCAGACACACACACCCCAGAGGTTCCTGTGTTGTCAGATGGTGGGTGTCATGGATTGAATTGTGTGCCCTTAAATTCATATGCTGAAGCCTTCACTCCAGCGTGACTGTGTTGGAGACAAAGCTCTCACGGAGGTAACTAAGGTTAGATGAGGTCGTCAGGGTGGGCCCTGACCCAACAGGGCTGGTGTCCCTATAAGAAGAGGAAGGGACACGGGGGGCGTGCGTGCACAGAGGAAACCCCACGTGAGAAGACGCCACTTACGAGCCCAGAGAAACAAGTCAGTTGGAACCTTCATCTTGCACTTCCACCTCCAGTCTTGAGGAATAAAGGTCTGGCCTACACGCCCGGTCCGTGGTCGCCATTAGGGCAGCCCCAGCCGACTGAGACAGGGCGTCTGCACACTCTGCTGTGGAGGCAGAGACAGGAGTCACCGCGTTACCGGGGCACTTGAGAGGCGGGTGGAGCTGACACTCTCAGGGAGGAAAGGAGTCTATCTGACAGACGGACCGTCGCTCCCCCGAGGACATTTGCTAAGGTGAAGGTCCGGACAGCGCTGACCCTGGCAAGCAATGAACTCAGGCTGCAGCTCGGGGGATGCTGGACGTGGCCTTGCTGCAGGCAGGCAGCCATACGCAGCCATTCGTGGGCCGAGGGAGCCACTGCTGTCTTCCAGGGCATACTTCAGTCACCTGGTAGAGGGTGCGCTGCAGAGTTTGGCTGGCGGGGGTCACGCAGGACTTGCTCCCGCCTTGGGTTGGCGCGAAGGGTCTACCGTGACCTGTGCGCACCCCAGGCCGCCACTGTGCCAAAGGAAACTCCGTGAGGAAGGAATGACACCCACTCATGGCTTTTCATGAGAATTTTTAAATGCTTATAGTTTACGGTAGGGAAAAAATTGGTTGGAAAAATTGAGTTCTCACAGAATTAAGATAATGAAACTGTCTATTCTTAACACATCTGTGTTTTTATTCAGATGCATTGTATTGTTGGAAGTCACTATTTCAACATTAAGGTATTTTAATAACGTTTCTTGAACCCCTGAACTATCCTATGACGGACACACCGAAGGGAGGAGCAGGTTGTTTTGTTTACGCACAGCTATCAGCCTGGAGTGTGCATCAGGCCTCCTCTCCTGCCAGTTTCTAGCTAGAAAATCAACTGGCCTGAGTATGCTTCATATGCGGCTTCATGTTGGTCACTGACCACACTCTGTGACTGATCTCAGCCTGTGGGGTTGACGGCAGGGCGGTGGAGAAGTGTGGGGCTGAGAGTGGGGCGAGTTCAGAGCCACTGAAGCCACCCAAGTGACCTGGAGCCAGTCTCTTCCCACCGTGAGCTTCCGTTCCCCGGGCTGTAAAGCATCACAGGGTCCAGCACCAAACTCCCCCGGGAGCCTGCAGAGTCTTCAGAAGTTCAAACTCTCAGGCCTGGCCCCATAGACCCAGTGACATCCCCCACATTCCCAGTGAGAGACAGTCACACCTAATGTGGGAAACCGGGTTGCAGGATGTCCAGAGCACATCCGGCCTGAAGGTGCACGGACACTGGCCTGGGTCTAGATGGGAAGGACCGATCTTCTCAGGAGAGGTAGAATATTGTTGTAGGCACCTGGCACTAAACTGTCCACAACATAATTTAACGTTTTCAGTGAGCTGGCCATTCTTTGTCCATCTTCAGAGTCACCTTTATGGGTGTAAACTGGGCCATTCAAGCCCAATACTCAGGCATGGAGGAAGTCACAGGGGTAGCAGCAGAGAATTAGGTGCAACGTCCCACAAATGCTGGACATCTGGCACCATCACTGTTGACTCAATGACCCTCGGCAGTGGGCACAAGTCCTCGAACCTCAGCTCCTCCAGATGGTCACCGAGAAACTGAGCCTGACAGAGCTGGAAGGCCACTCTGGCCTTTAGAGATTATGGGTCCAGGTACACGAGCTGATTCTGCAGTGACCTCAGAGGCTCTTTCAAACCGCCTTCATGGGATACGCTGAAATCCGCTATATGTTCTATTTCTGCTTCGTGCCTAAATACATAATGGGGAAAAATAGCATCTGGGTTTAATTTTCCCGTAAGTTGGATGTGTTTTCACTCTTATGAGTCTGTTGCAGTGTCACTGACTTAATAAACATTTGTTTAATGAATTTCATCTCATCTGCTTTGTACTGTTGAGGCTTATTCCAAATGACCCCCTTGCAGAAGTTAACTAAATGTCATTAAGGTGGGTACGAGGCACCACATCACTGTGAACTGTGACGAGGAACTCCATCCCTTTTCAAATGGAAATTTTTCAAACGTCTGCTATGTACAAGAAGACGACTTAGTGCCTTTAAGCCAAACTCTCCATGTGAGCTCTCGCTACTCGGGAATCACATTTCCATCTTGACCTGCGATAAGAGCTGTCTCTCTGCCTGTGTCTTGCTGAATGAACACCTGCGAAATGGGGCAACTGATGGGGCGAGTCTTATTCCCGAACAGCAAGCTCACGGCGGAGGAAACGGCCCGGGCCAAAAGGAGCACAATACTAGGTGAGGAATATTAGAGCATCCAACACCAGCAAGCAGGCTCTGGGGCCAGGACCAACACAGAACATCAAAGCATGCAGAGCCTCGATCATAAGACGCAGAAGTTCGGTGGAGTCTGGACTCTGTCTCTGCATTAGAAAAGTGATGGCCGGGTGCGGGGGCTCACGCCTGTAATCCCAGCACTTTGGGAGGCCCAGGCGGGTGGATCACGAGGTCAGGAGATCGAGACCATCCTGGCTAACACGGTGAAACCCCGTCTCTAC
>NW_012103754.1:37847-40226 GCF_000951045.1 Mandrillus leucophaeus | reverse complement strand
AGGAGAACACCAGGGCAAGGTCCACATGACACCTACAAAATGAACATCTTAGGGGAGCATTTCCGGTAACTCTAGACCAAGACGGAGGAGGTTGAAGAACCTTTCCAGACTGGGTGGCTGACCTCCTACTGGACAGAGCATAATGCTCGCTGGGGCTGGACAGAAGAGGGCTGCATTTTTCTCATTGCTGTCTGTGGTAAGAGCATGCCTTTGAGGCATTTATTTTGTACCACCTACAGGTTGCATCATGGGTGAAAACAGAGCCCTCAAGACATAAACACCATAAGCCTTCAGTGGATGTCATAATACGATACAAGGGGCTGGATTGACTCTATTTTTCGGAGTTCACCTATGATAGGTGCCTGCTGTAAATGGGGAAACTTGCATTGGAAACCTACAGCGTATTGGGGGAATGCCCACCAGGGGCCCTGCACTGCGTGTCCTGAGACGGGATCCCCCAGGACAGCTGCACATCCTCAGCTGCAGTGAGGGGTGAGCAATTGTGTCCAGAGGCTCCCTGGGAGGCAGCATGGGGCAGAACCAGGTAGTGTAGGGACACAGGGATGACGAGGAAGGCAGGCATGGATCTGTGGGCAGTGGCGGCAGGACATGCATGTCCCAGGCTGTGGAAGCAGCTGTCATCCCTGGCCAGGCACGGCCGTATCTGTGAATGATGATGTTGTACCGGCAGGCTTCATACCAAGCCCTCTCCCTAGATCTGAGCTCAACCTTTAGAAATCCCCTTTGCCTGCCTGGCTGTGGAACAGTGGGCTGGGGAGGGGACACTGAGGCACTGTGACCCGTGAAGGCCAACAGAGATCACAGGGGTAATTGTCACTCTCTGACACCATCACTGGAGTCTTCTGGGTCATTCCATGGTCTCAAATGGAAAGTTTCAATCTAAAAGTAAGACCTTATGTGAGCTTATTAGAGTGAGCAATTCAGAAAGCTCTCCAGGGAAGTAGCGTGCGGGAAGCATCTCTGGCCTCCACCAGCACGCGCATGTTAGGAAGCTGGCTATTTTCCTGGAAGTTGGAAGGCGGTCTGGGGCAGACAGGCGTGCACTGGATTCAGAACCGTGCTGTCGGCGACGAGGTCCCAGGAGGTTTGGCTGCTGCTGTGGGCGGGCTCCATCCGGCAGGCCTGGGGACAGCTAGTCCAGCTCTGCCTTCCCAGACAACACAAGTAATTACAGAGGAAGGCTTTGAATTGTGGTCATGACATTATTACCAAAATGTTCTAGGGACCAGTAGATGGAGAAGCAATCATAATTAATAGGAATTTTACAGGCAATCGCATTAGGATTCAGATGTGGTCTCAAAATCTCCAGTGTCGTTGCCTCTGTGTCAGGACAGCTGAGGGCAGGCTCAAGGGTTTCCCGCAGTGTGCGCAGATGCTGGGATTTGAATGTTGAGATTCTAACCTCACATTACAAAAATGAGGAGGGCCTCACGGATGTGGTGAGAACCGGGAGGCTCCAGCAGCCTCACACAGACCACTCAGTTCAGGCAGTGAGGCTCGGTGGGGCAGGGGCAGAACCACAGACACCCCAGGGTGGCACCACGGACGCTCTTCAGGAGGGAGTCCCTCCCCCGTGGCCAAGTGGTGCTGGTAGTAAAGTTCAGGTTGGAATTTGAAGAGAAGAAGGCATCACTGGCTGACCTAAGGAAACTGGAAGTGACCAAGAGCTGCAGTGTGGGTAGCGGGGCAGACGTGGTGGGGGTGAGCGGGGCGGAGATGAGGCAGACATGGCTGAGCCCCTGAGACAGATGGCGTGAGCAGGGCGCCAAGGGCATGGGTGGCTGCTCTGGTCTGGTCAGATGGGTCACTTGAGGAGCTAGAGACACAGCCAGAGAGCCCAACCTGGCTCTCAGCGTGACGCTTTGTTTCTGGTCAAGGTTTCTGCGGTCACCTGGGTATCCCCACAGCCACTCAGCAATTCAGTGTCCAGTCTACCTGGGACAGATTCCGCACATTCCAGTGACTGCCCAGGACTCTAGGAAGGAAGGCACACAGCCCATCCAGGTGCACCTAGCAGGGATGTGAGGGGCTGGCTTGAAGACCCCTGACAGGTTTCACACTGGCCCCCCTTAACTCAGACCCCCAAGCAGGCTTCAGACTCTCCTCTGTTCCCAGCAAAGCAGAAGCAGGCCCCAGGGAAGCCTTGTCCCTCTCCACCGGCCCACAGGAGGGAGGGTGACCAGGCACCGGCCACAGGGATCACAGCCTGCGGCAGAAGTTTCCACTGAGCTCAGAGGTCCCTGCAGACTTCCTGGGCTCTTCTTGCTGTTGGAGACGAGGTCCCAGGAGGTTTGGCTGCTGCTGTGGGCGGGCTCCATCCAGCCGGCCTGGGGACAAATAGTCCAGCCCTGCCTCCCA
>NW_012103754.1:35464-37797 GCF_000951045.1 Mandrillus leucophaeus | reverse complement strand
ATGGAGAAGCAATCATAATTAATAGGAATTTTACAGGCAATCGCATTAGGATTCAGATGTGGTCTCAAAATCTCCAGTGTCGTTGCCTCTGTGTCAGGACAGCTGAGGGCAGGCTCAAGGGTTTCCCGCAGTGTGCGCAGATGCTGGGATTTGAATGTTGAGATTCTAACCTCACATTACAAAAACGAGGAGGGCCTCACGGATGTGGTGAGAACCGGGAGGCTCCAGCAGCCTCACACAGACCACTCAGTTCAGGCAGTGAGGCTCGGTGGGGCAGGGGCAGAACCACAGACACCCCAGGGTGGCACCACGGACGCTCTTCAGGAGGGAGTCCCTCCCCCGTGGCCAAGTGGTGCTGGTAGTAAAGTTCAGGTTGGAATTTGAAGAGAAGAAGGCATCACTGGCTGACCTAAGGAAACTGGAAGTGACCAAGAGCTGCAGTGTGGGTAGCGGGGCAGACGTGGTGGGGGTGAGCGGGGCGGAGATGAGGCAGACATGGCTGAGCCCCTGAGACAGATGGCGTGAGCAGGGCGCCAAGGGCATGGGTGGCTGCTCTGGTCTGGTCAGATGGGTCACTTGAGGAGCTAGAGACACAGCCAGAGAGCCCAACCTGGCTCTCAGCGTGACGCTTTGTTTCTGGTCAAGGTTTCTGCGGTCACCTGGGTATCCCCACAGCCACTCAGCAATTCAGTGTCCAGTCTACCTGGGACAGATTCCGCACATTCCAGTGACTGCCCAGGACTCTAGGAAGGAAGGCACACAGCCCATCCAGGTGCACCTAGCAGGGATGTGAGGGGCTGGCTTGAAGACCCCTGACAGGTTTCACACTGGCCCCCCTTAACTCAGACCCCCAAGCAGGCTTCAGACTCTCCTCTGTTCCCAGCAAAGCAGAAGCAGGCCCCAGGGAAGCCTTGTCCCTCTCCACCGGCCCACAGGAGGGAGGGTGACCAGGCACCGGCCACAGGGATCACAGCCTGCGGCAGAAGTTTCCACTGAGCTCAGAGGTCCCTGCAGACTTCCTGGGCTCTTCTTGCTGTTGGAGACGAGGTCCCAGGAGGTTTGGCTGCTGCTGTGGGCGGGCTCCATCCAGCCGGCCTGGGGACAAATAGTCCAGCCCTGCCTCCCAGACAACACAAGTAATTAAAGAGGAAGGGGTGCAGGCAAGGGTGCCCATGGCCGCCGGAAACCTGGGCTTGACCCGGGTCCCCTCAGAAAGGAAGGCCTTGCTGCACAATCCCCGGCCTCGCGTAACCCCTTTCCCAGGTTCAGTTCCAGCCCAGCTGTCCAGGGTCATAGCTTCTGGGGCTGGCAAGGACCTGGTGACAGGAAGGGTCCCTCCCAAAAGCAGAACTGACCTTGGCCCTCAGGTCAAGTGGCCTCTGGGGTCGTGAGCCCCCATCGTGTCTGCGAAGCGGTGGCTTGTGGGGACAGCAGCCTCTCCTACGGCAGGAAACGCAGCTGCAGAGGGGTCTTGTCACCCCTGTGGGGCGCCCGTGGAGGGTATCTGGAGTCTGGCAGATGGTGGGGCCAGCCCTTGAGATACCCCATGCCCCTGCTGGGCTGGAGAGACGGCCATGGTATGAGGTGGGGGGCTTCACACTGCCCCCGGCCCTGATCTGGGAGGCCCTTCCAGGCCGAGGCAGTTCCCGGCTGCCCCTTCCCGCTGCCCCTCTCCCTCCCCATGCCGCCTCCTCCTCCCTTCCTCCTCGATGCCTCCTTGCCTCCAGGCCACAGTTTCTGTAGCTGGGTCTTCAGACTTCGGAAGTGTCCTTTTATTCTAGAGACTTCAGTGGTTTCCTAGAAAGCACCGGATTTTCAAGCTTTCTTCCTGGCGGGGTTGCTTTGTCCTGCGCTGGGGCAGGAGTTGTGGGCGGCAGCTGCAAGGCCCGCTCTGGCCCCGTCTCCCTTCACAGGTGTTGAACCAGGAGTCACCTCTGGGTCTGCGCAGCAGTGGGCCTGGGAGAGGAGCTCTGTACACACCACCTCCTCCTCCGCATCCTCCCCGGATGGGGGACGGAGAAACAGGGGTCCCCACAAGCGTGCACAGCAAATTAGATGAACGCCGTCGCTAAGAGCAGGGAGGTTCCTTCTGATTCGCCCTCCTTCCAAAATAACAGAAAGATTCAGTGATGGCTTCAAAGACACTTAAATGGCACATTTCTATAAAAGACACAAAAGGCTTCTAAGTAATTGGATTGCCAGGCTTTTCCCATAGACGGAGAAAAGAAACCACACCTCACTGGGCACAGGCACACACCCCACACACCCCACACACCCCACACACCCCACACACACCACACCACACACATTCCACACACACCACACCACACACA
>NW_012103754.1:33244-33600 GCF_000951045.1 Mandrillus leucophaeus | reverse complement strand
GCCCACTTCTAATAAGTGCTATGATGAAAATAAACGACAAATAAAGTGAAGTCCTTTGTTTAGATTGGGAAGCAAAGTCATCCCTCTCAGGGTGCATTCCTTGAGCTGGCAGCAGACTGCCTTGAAGGAGAAGACCTGGACAAAGCTACCTGGGTGAGGAGAGCTGATGGGCAAAGTTTTCATGCTAGAAACAACCAGGTCAGTTCCGAGTGGAGGCCCATGTAGCTGGAGCTAAGAGGCAGGTGATGGGATCAGGCAGGTGGAATGAGCACCTGTCAGCATGCAGCTGTCCAGGCGGGCGATGGAGAAGGCCACACTCAGCGTGCAGCTGTCCAGGCGGGCGATGGAGAAGGCCA
>NW_012103754.1:29948-32230 GCF_000951045.1 Mandrillus leucophaeus | reverse complement strand
ACAGGCACACACATGGAGAAAACACACAGACAAGCACACAAACCACACACACCACACACATGCCTCATACACATAGGCACACACACCACACACGCCTCACACACACAGGCACAGGCACACACATGGAGAAAACACACAGACAGGCACAGACACCACACATGCCACACACACACCGCACACAGAAAATACACAGACAGGCAGACACACCACACACATGCCACACACACAGTTGCATGCACAGAGAAAACTCTCAGACAGGCACACACAACACACACATGCCACACACACAGGTGCAGGCACAAACGGAGAAAACATGCATACAGGTACACACACCACTCATGTTCCCTACACACACAGGTGCAGGCACACACATGGAGAAAACAGGCAAACAGTCACACACACCACATACATGCCACACACACAGAAGCAGGCACACATAGGGAGAAAACAGGCAAACAGTCACACACACCACTCATGTCCCCCACACACACAGGTGCATGCACACAGACGGAGAAAACAGGCAGATAGGCACACACACCACACACATGCCTGGCGCTGTCATGGTGATGTGGCAATGTGGTGACATTGTGGTGATGTAGTGATGTGGTGGTGTCATGGTGATGTAATGGTGATGTGATGTGTGGTCAGTGATGTCGTGGTGATGCGGTAATGTCATGGTGATGTGGTGATGTCATGGATGGTGATGTCATGGTAATGCAGTAATGTCATGGTGATGTGGTGACACCATGGTGATGTGGTGATGTCATGGTGATATGGTGATGTGGTCATGTCATGGTGATGTGGTGATGTGATGTGATGATGTTGTGGTGATTTGGTGATGTCGTGGTGATGTGGTGATGCAGTGGTAATGTCACGGTGATATGGTGATGTCATGGTGATGTGGTGATGTCATGGTGATGTAATGGTGATGTGGTGATGCATGGATGGTGATGTCATGGTAATGCGGTAATGTCATGGTGATGTGGTCATGTCATGGTGATATGGTAATGTGATGTGATGATGTGGTGATTTGGTGATGTCATGGTGATGTTGTGGTGATGCAGTGGTAATGTCATGGTGATATAGTGATGTAATGGTAATGTGGTGATGTTGTGGTGATGTGATGTGGAGGTATAATGGTGATGTCATGGTGATGTGGTGATGTCGTGGTGATGTGGTGATGTCATAGTGGTGTGATGTGGAGGTATAATGGTGATGTCATGGTGATGTGGTGATGTCATGGTGATGTGGTGATGTCACTGGAAAGCAGGTTCAGTGGGAAGGTGAGGAGTCTTGCGTGGGACTGAACACCCTACGGTATCGTGAGCCTCACCGTGATGATCACCTGCCCAGGGCTGGTGGACTGTAGTGCTGGCCCTGTGTCTGGACCTTCCCCTGTGTGGCACTGGCTGCATGGACCCAGGCACTGGCTGCATGGACCCAGGCACCATGTCCTGCCTGGGACCACGAGCTGTCGGGGAGCCATCCTGGAGCAGGGGATAAAGAGTAGCTCAGCCTTCAGCCCATGCTTAGAATCCCTGGCTGGGAGCTGAGGCCGCAGCCGGTGAGCTTGGCTATCAGAATGAGGCTCAGGAAAATCTGAGGTCAGGAGCCCACAACCAACACAGGGAACAGGATATTAACCCAGGTAAACAGCTGGGGTGGAAGATTCTTCCAGAAACTCTTCTGTCCTGTTTTCCTCTGAGCTGGCTATTGCCTAAGCTCTCTAAGTGTTAGAGATGATACCCGCAGGGAGGCCCCTGTCTCTGGAGCAGGGTCCGGCCTTCCCATCTGCATCTCTGCACCCACCCTGGAGGCTCTGCGGGGCTGCCCTGTCCCTCCTGCTGGCCTCCAATCCTGCTGTCTCCTGGGAGCCCGCCGCAGGCCACCAGCTCCGCTGGCCCTCATTGCATGTTTATCAGACTCGGGGGCCCCCACCGCAGGCCACTGGCTCTGCTGGCCCTCATTGCATGTTTATCAGACTTGGGGGCCAGGCAGCCCCACTCTCCCTGGGCCCCCGCAGCTCCAGACCCTACCTGGCATGAAGTTCTGGTTATTTGTCCTCAGGATATTGTAGTTTTGAAAGAGGAGACTCCTTGCATCAGAGAACAGCTTTAAGGACCAGTGAAACTGATTCCATTCTAAACACAACTACAGCAGGGATTGTCTGCAATACAGTGAGTGGTAGCAGAATCAAAGGGTAAGAGCTGAGTTCTACTCGTGAGGTGCTTCTGGTCTAGCAGAGCAGCCGGAAAGGGTCCACCAGACAGGTGTTCAAGCTA
>NW_012103754.1:25525-26944 GCF_000951045.1 Mandrillus leucophaeus | reverse complement strand
ACACACACCACACACACACCACACACACACCACACCCCACACACCCCACACACAACACACCACACACCCCACACACCACACACTCCACACACACCACACACACCACACACCACACACCACACACACCTCACACACCACACTCCACACACACCACACACTCCACACACCACACACACCACACACCCTACACACACCACACACCACACACCCCACACACCACACACCACACACACCACACACACCACACACAACACACACCACACACAACACACACAAAACACACCACATACCACATGTACCACACACCCCACACACCTCACACTACACACTACACACAACACACACCACACACCACCCACCACACACAACACACACCACACACCACACACAACACGCACCACACACAACACACAACACACGACACACACAAGCCTCACACACAACACACACACCACACACCACATATGCCACACACCATGCACACCATACACTACACACACCACACAACACACACCACACAAAGCACACACCACACACAACACACGTGCCTCGCACACACCACATACACTACATATGACACACACAATACACGACACAACATACACATGCCTTGCACACACCACACCATACCACATACCACACACACCACACACCACACACACCACACACCACACACAAAACACACACCACACACTACAGACAACACACACATGCCTCGCACACACCACACACACCACATACCACACACCACACACATGCTTCGCACACACCACACACCACATACACCACACACACGCCTCAAACACACCACACACAACACACACCACACACAACACACACAACACACAAAAAACGCGCACCACACACAACACACACCACAAACCACACACACGTGATGCACACACCACACACACCACAAACCACACACACGTGATGCACACACCACACACACCACACACCGCACACTGCACACACCACACAACACACACACACCACACACACACATGCATCACACACACAGGCACATGCACACATGGAGAAAACATGCAGTCACACACACCACACACCCTACACACATGCCTCACACACACCACATACGGATAAAACATACAGGCGCACACACCACACACATGCCTTGCACACACAGGCACAGGCACAAACGAGGAGAAAACATACAGGCACACACATCACACATGCCACACACACAACACACACAGAGAAAACACACAGGTACATGCACCACACATGCCACACACACACCACACAGAGAAAACACACAGACACACACACCACATACACCACACACATGCCTCAAACACACAGGACAGGCACACACATGGAGAAAACACACAGACAAGCACACAAACCACACACACCACACACATGCCTCATACACATAGGCACACACACCACACACGC
>NW_012103754.1:2601-19375 GCF_000951045.1 Mandrillus leucophaeus | reverse complement strand
TAGCCAGCTGATCAGCTACGCTTTCCTGCGTATGACCCTGTATCTGTAGCATATGTGCCTGACCATCTCAGTGCATGGGATGATGGATAGATGTCCAGTGGCTTCCTCTGGCTGATGGTACTGCTTGGTGAGAACCAACTGTTATATTTTCAGGAACTTTGTGAGCCAGTTGATGTCACATGAGTAGCTTGAAATCAGCCAAGTGGGAGTATTTATATCACAGAAATTGGCAAATGCTATAATTTTTTTAGAGTCAGTTATTAAGCATCTACTAACATACCACTTATTAAACCCATCTATTAATTTGATTATTTAAGAGCAATTGTTTATCAAGCAATAATTATGAGCAAGGCACTGAGATATGCATAAGATAAATAGGAGAAAATAGGATTTTCCTAAGTAATTTCCCCCTTAGCTTCAGAGCCCTAAAAATTGAACTATGTGCCTGGAGAAGTGCCTGTGTGCTGGGTGTGCCAACGTCCTCTACCTAATGGAGATGGCAGGTGTCTCTCTGTGAGCCCTCCTTGCCCTCCACCACTGCCCCAGCACAGACCATGCTAGAAGCATGTACTGATAATGCTTTATAGGGAGGGTATGCTGTATTAGAGTTTTCGGTTTGCTTCTCAGGCTTCAAACACCAAATCAGTTGACATCAGTGACCCTAACACTGGAGTGACTGGTGGGAGCTGTGACACCACCAGGGATGTTGGACCAGAGGCGCAGCCCTAGAGAGTGACAGCGTGTACTCCCTGCAGTGCGGGGCTCACAGCCGGGGATCTGCCAGAATCTCTCTCTTCCAAACCAGCAGTTCCCAGTCCTTGGGGAGCTCCCTGACAAGTGCAGAGTGGGATGAGCGTGCAGAGGCAGTGCCTGGCTTTAGGGGTGGCTCACCTGACTATCTGACTTGCTCACAGGCCTGGGCCTCCATGAGGGCTGCCTGTGCGGTTTTTCATCCTTGTCTCCCTGGAAACCAGGACAGAGTGAAAACAATATAGGAGTCAATAATTTCTTGTTTAAGCAATGAATGAATAACAGAAAGATCCAGTTAATAGGTCCAGTTGACAGCTGCAGTCATGTTAGAATGACCTATCCTATAGAAAATACTCATCAGATGTGCTGTGTTCCACCTAAGCATGGGAGAATGAAGAGCAGAGAGGAGTTGGGGAAAAGGAGGAAGGGTAGGAGAGGGAGAAGTGGGAATGGGAGGGGAGGGGATAAATTTATTTTAGATGAGACAAGAAAGATTTAAGATAGAGACTAGTAATACATTTCTTTCTCTAAAGTTTGTTTTTAAGGAACATTATGGAATATGGTCTCTTAAATAGTACAGAAGTTAGAACTATATTTGAGAAAAATTTCTGAAAAATTATCATCTGGAAAACAAGTAATTTATTTGAGGCTAAAGAGAATAAAATACTGAACTTTTTATAGAAAGTAGAGATTATCTCTGTCTCTTAGTCTTTGTGACACACACACACACACACACACACACACTCTCACAGCTGACTTCCGTATTCCCCTACTCATTAACCGTGTGGTAGATTCAGATATGCAGCAAATGTCCAACAGACGTCCTTAGATCTTGACCAAGACACCCAGGAAGGTGCCCTCAGCATCCCAAGTCACCAACCATAAAAACACAGAAACGACGGGGCTTAGATCCAGCCGTCTTTTATTTCAGAATGTACCGGGAACAGGATTCCTGGGGTCATAGAGACAATAAAAGCTGTTACTGGTTTACAGTACGTGCATTGAAGCCCATTGCCTTTTCCATCAGCTGCGAAGGGCAGGACAGTCACACGGGAAAATACACACCTGCTTAAACTGAACTCATTCTGGAAAACCGCTTGAAATATCCCTAGGCTAGAATTAATGAAATTATTAACACTAAAGGTATGTTCAGAAAAAGAAGAAAAAGTGGAGATTTTCAAGATGTGAATTACAGAAACCATTATACTATTTAAAAAATCAACATCCACACGGCATGTTAAACTGCTTTGTCTCACGCATTAGGTCACATACATCGCAGAGCACTGAAATATCACCATTGTTTGCAGGAACACAGCATAGCAGGCCTGAGTGTACATGGGGAAGCCTTTAAATCAATGTGGGCAAACAGCTCTGTCGACACCACGTGGGTGTTCTGGCAGCTGGCGAAGCACAGCCCAAAATGTGCACTTGGAAGCCAGCGGCAGGGCCTTGGCCTTGGTCTTTGTGGCTTTCGTTTGCTCTACCCTGGGATTTGCGAATCCAGGGTGGAGGCTGTGGCATTTCACTGAGATCATTTGGAAGCCACTTCATTTTCTTCTGTGACACAAGATTCAAAGCTTAATTTATCAGATCTAAAGGCGCTGTTTTTTCTTCAATGCCCAAGGCAAGAAGCCAGAGGCATCGCTGCATGTAATTAACATCGCGTCCAACACAGACTGACCTGGACCCGGCTCGAGCAACGCTTTTCTTTCGGGGGTATATATTGACGGGTAACTTGATTTAACAATAATTCGGAAATACCACATTTTAAGCTACAAGTCCCTAAATTGTGTGTACATGCATTCAAAATAGTTAATAATTTGTCTTTTTAAAAATAATGTGTGTTAATTCAAGTTAAGTGTTTCTGAACACTAAAATATTTCCCTTTAAAGATTTAAAACAATCTCAGCAGTTGGGGTGAAGGGGGTTTTTAATAATTTTAATAAGTTTAAATATGTGACTACAATATATACAAGTATATATATATATACATATTCATGCACACCTATGTGCACGTATGTGCACACACATGCACACAAATATGTCACATTGCACAGGGTCAGTCTGCTGCTGGGTGCCCTGTGAACCTGTCTTCTTCATCTCGGCCACTGAGCCTGCTCCCTCTGTCACCCACTTACTGGTTCCTCCACCTCCAGGCACAGCCTCTTCCAATCCATCCCTGCACACTGGAGTGACCCTTGTGAAATGAAAATCCTCATACTCTTCACACAAAAATTAACTGAAACAGTATGGTAGATTTAAATATAAAACTAGAAAACTTTTCCAAAAGAAAACATGAGAGAAATCTATGTGGTCAAGGATCAGTCTGACACAGCATCCAAAGGCAAGAGCCACAGGAAAAATTTGATTATTTGGACTTTACAGAAATTAAAAATGTTTTTTTGTCTATGAAAGTCTCTGTTAAGCAGATGAAAAGACAAGCTACAGACTTGAAAAAAATATTTTCAAATCACAAATCCAACAAAGAACTTGTATCCAGAACATACAAAGAATTCTCAGCTGCACTGAATAACAGTTTGGCAGTTTTTCACAGAATTAAATACGAACTTACCATACGATCTAGCAAGACAGAACTTGAGTATAGAGCCCAGAGAAATAAAAAATTAATGTTAACAAGAAAAATATCTGGAAATGAAAGTTTATAGAAGTCGTGGTCATAATCACCAAGGCCCAGGGGAGAAAATGAGCGTCCATCATCCTTTGATAGGCAAGTGGATAAAATGCGGCACATTCGTGCAATGGAGCCCAACTCAGCAGTGAAAGAGAATGGAACATTGATGCCCAAGGCAACTTGAGCAGCTCTCCAAGACCCCTTTGGTGGATTTCAAACCCAATCTCAAAAGGCTACAAGTCCGATGATTCAATTTGCGTGATATTCTAAAAATAACAACATTTCTTTTTTCTTTTTTTTTTTTTTTTTGAGACAGAGTCTCGCTCTGTTGCCCAGGCTGGAGTGCAGTGGCACAATCTTGGCTCACTGCAACCTCTGCCTCCCAGGATCAAGCGATTCTCCTGCCTCAGCCTCCCTGAGTAGCTGGGACTACAGGCGCCTGCCACCACGCCCAGTTGATTTTTGTATTTCTAGTAGAGACAGGGTTTCACCATGTTGGCCAGGCTGGTCTTGAACTCCTGACCTCAGGTGATCCTCCCGCCTCAGCCTCCCAAAGTGCTGGAGTTACAGGCATGAGCCACCGCACCCGGTTGACGCTTTTCTGATGGAGAATGGGTCCATGGTCCTCAGGGGTGCATGCTATGTTGTGGCCGTGACTGTGTCGGGGCAGGATGAGGGGCAGGGATCTTTCTGCACGGTTGCTACATGAATGTTTATGTGTGACAAAATGTCAGAGAACTGAACCCTTCTCCTTTCCCGGGGGAGCCGGAAACAGAGCGCATCTAAAGCCTGGTAAATCTGAACGAGTCTGCGGTTTCCTTGATAGCACTGTACCCATGTCAATTTCTTGGGGCTGACGCTTTTTTTGTTATGTAAGATGTCATCTCGGGAAGCTTGGTGAAGGATATTTAAGGACTCTGCACTATTTTTAGAACCTCTATGTGACCCTAAATTTATTTTAAAATAAAGATTTCTGAAAGTTCTTAGTAGATTACCACTGTGATTAAAACGCCCCAAAAATATCACAGCATTCTCAGTCTAAAGACCAAGTGCCTTCCCAAGGCACAGAAAGGCCTGTGGGATCCTGTCACTCTCTCCCCTCCTTCTCACTTCCACCTGCTCTCCTATCTCTGAGGCTTCGGCCAATCCCTGAGGTCTGTTTTCTCTGCATCTTGTGGCCTTGCTGATGCCAACAGACTTCCCCACCTGTAGGCTGAAGATGTCGCTGACCCCCCAGGCCCAGGCCGAATCAGGCGTCCTCTCTCCACTGGGGCACCAGGCATGGTCTGGCAACAGCTGATGCACTCGTCTGAGTCTGAGTCCACCTGGGCACAAGCAGAGAAAGGACCGTGGCTTTCATCTGCGCGATAACGGGCACAACGTGGCTTCCTAAGCAAAGTGCAAGGAGGGCGTATGTCCGGGAGGCGCACTGTGCATGTCTGTCGAGGGTGTATGTCTGGGGACTGCGCTGTGGGTGTCTGTCAAGGGCATATGTTTGGGAGGTGCACCGTGGACATCTGTTGAGGGCGTGTGTCGAGAGGGTGCACTGTGCATGTCTGTCAACGATGTGTGTTGCGGGGGGTGCACTGTGCAAGTCTGTCGAGGGCATATGTCTGGGGACCGCACTGTGCATGTCTGTCTAGGGCGTGTGTCTGGGGGGTGCACTGTGCATGTCTGTCAATGGTGTGTGTCTGGGGGGTGTACTGTGCAAGTCTGTCGTGGGTATATGTCTGGGGGTGCACTGTGCATGTCTGTCGAGGGTATGTGTCCATGAGGTGCACTGTGCATGTTTGTCAAGGGCATGTGTCTGGGGGGTGCACTGTGCATGTCTGTCGAATGAGCAGATCAACAGTACAAAGCAGGCTGCTGACGCAGGCGCACAGACATGCTCAGCTTCGACAGATACTCTCTAAGGAGCAGCCTGCGCTGCCTCGGGGCTCATCCCTCCGGAGGGCCACAGACGTGGGACCCGGAGTCCTCAAAGAGACCCCCAAAGAGCCCGTTTTCCTCTGCTTCCTTCCCTCTGCCTTATTTTATCTGCCTTTCAAAAAACTATGTTTCGAGTGCCCGCTCCCTGCCGTGTCTCACTAATGCCCTGGAATAGATGTGAAACTAAGACACTGAGAATCCAGCAAGCATGCTGAAGGAGACAGTCACCCCACAGAACAGTAAACTCTGGCTGTGACACAAACAGGAGCTCAAGGTGCCACGGGAAGGGGACCACCCGCCTCACGGGCACAGCACAGCTGCCTGGAGCCCTCACCAGGAGCAGAGCTGGGAGACCGGCCCAGCTGGGGAGCAGCTCCCAATACCTAGGGAGACTGGCCCTTAAAACTGTCCCAGCTGGGGCGCAGCTCCCAGTATCTGGCCGAGTGAGTCCCACATCCCTCTCACTGTTTCTTTCTTCTCTTGCTGTCATCACCTGCTTATTTGAGAACCATTAAAAAGCTTAAATAACTGGGGCATTTTGATTAAAATCCTATTTCACTATAAAATTATTTAGGAAAGACATGTCATTCTAATATTAAATATGATTATAAGAACATATTTGGGAAAACTTCCACCTTTCAAAGTTAATTATCAACTTAAATGACTGACGAATTGAAAAGTGAAGGAGAAACAGCCCCCACTGGGAACACTGGCAGCCAAGGCAGGCCTGGCTTTACTGGAATGACCCGGATTTACGGCCAGCTGGACAAGGTAGCTTCAGGGTGCCCTTGAGTCCTCACAGCAACCCCACGGCTCCCAAATGCTGCACGCTGGACTCATTCGGGATCTTTAATAAGTGCTGATGACTTCCCCCATATTTTCACATGGTCAAAATGTGGTTCTTCCCGGACTCCAGATTTTTAAAAGCTCCTCAGCTAGTTCTAAAGCATGGAACGACTGGGAATCACAAAATTCTTCATCACCAGTTTGATTACATCCATGTTAGAGATGAGAAAACGGAACGTGACTAACACACAGGGAAGTCCTTGTACCTAACGCAGTTTGTTAAGTTGGAGAGACGGGATTCAGTCCAGGGTTTCTGATATCCAAGCATGTGCCTGCCGTTGGCCATAACGCCTCCAAAGGCGGAGACCCCAGCCCACTTCTCAGGCAGAGCACCTCTCAGTGTGCTGATCAATGAAAACAGCATGGAGGCAGAAAGGGGTTCAGCCCCTTGGCCTGGCGTTGGTAAAGCCGGAGTAAATGCAGATGTTTTATTACCATGGGCTCTGGCTGCGTTTGCCAAACCTCAGCTCTTCCTTGGTTTGAATTAACTGGTCCTTTGCCACTAAACTGACGATTCTGGTTGTTCAGACAATGAGCATTTCGCCTCGTATTTAATTCCCTGGTGTGATTTTGGAATCGTTTATACCTAAAATCATTTTGCCAGAAAGAGGAAAGGAAGAAAAAAGGAATGAGGAGTTGCCTATGATTGAGAGAAATGACAGCTTAGAAGCACGACAGGCTGCGTCGCAGCTGGTGTAAGTCCTTCAGTGGCAGCAGGGTGGACGCAGAGCAATGTCCTCACAGTGCTGGGGTCTCCCGAAAGCCCTGGATACATGTTTTGGAGGAAAGGAAGGTGGCGGTCCTTTGGATTCTCCAGTCAGAGCCATCTCATCTGAGGAAGGCAGCTGCAGAAGATTGGTGTGAAGAGGCCAGGCTGCAGCTTTCTGGGGGACACAGGCTGTTCTCAGGGCGCTGAGCTCAGGAGGTCTTCCCTGTGTCGCTCATACAGCAGGGCTGGGGGCCAGCGCTTCTGCCACCTCCGGGCCTGTGCTCCTCCCAGGGAGAGATGAGGACGCCTTAGAGGGGAATGAATGAACTTCCTCGGCAGGAGCGACAGGGAGAGACTGGAAAGCAGGATGGGATGAGAGGTGCTTATGGTAAAATCCGTTACAAAGAAAATAAGAGTCACCAGGTGTGCAGGGCAGTGCTTCTGCTTAAAGGCAGGCATGCAACCTGGCAACCTGAACCAAACCTCGGTCATCTTCTTTGTACCACGGACCCAGCTGGCATGGCAGGGGAGCTCCCGCTAAATGAGATACTTCCTAAATCTTGGGAACTAAAAATAAAATCCTAAGCCCTCCTACCCCACTGAAGGGACCCCCTCTTAGCCAAGGAGAGCCTGGGAAAACCTTAAAAACTGAATTCTGGGCCATGAAGGGATGGGAAGTCAGACACGCCTCCTTATATCATATCCCCTTCCTTTTGGAATTTAGACACAACTGACCAGCACTGAGGCTGAAGTAGAGATGGGAGGACTGACAGAAGGGACTCCTGTGGCCATACGATCCCAAATTACAAACAGGACTTAAGGCCATGTGGGGCAAGGGTTAAGTCACCCACCCCTACAGGTCAGTCTGACCCAGCGTATTGGTTGACAGACTTCCTTAACTTAAATCATTTCTTTCTAAATCTAGGCAATACCATTCAGGACATAGGCATGGGCAAAGATTCTATGATGAAATTGCCAGAAACAATTGCAACAAAAGCCAAAATTGACAAATGGGACCTAATTAAACTAAAGAGCTTCTGCACAGCAAAAGTAACTATCATCAGAATGAACAGGCAACCTACAGAATGGGAGAAAATCTTTGCAATCTACCCATCTGACAAAGGTCTAATATGCAGAATGTACAAGGAACTTAAGCAAATTTACAAGGAAAAAAAAAAACCATCAAAAAGTGGGAAAGGACATGAAAAGATACTTTTCAAAAGAAGACATTTATGCAGCCAACAAACTTATGAAAAAAATCTCAACAGCACTGATCATTAGAGAAATGCAAATCAAAACTACAATGAAATACCATTTCATGCCAGTCAGAATGGTGATTAAAAAGTCAAGAGACAACAGATGCTGGCGAGGCTGTGGAGAAATAGGAATGCTTTTACACTGTTGGTAGGAGTGTAAATTAGTTCAACCATTGTGGAAGACAATGTGGCAATTCCTCAAGAATCTAGAACCAGAAATACCATTTGACCCAACAATCCAATTACTGGGTATATACACAAAGGAATATGAATCATTCTATTATAAAGTTACATGCACGTGTATATTTACTGCAGCACTACTCACAATAGCAAAGACATGGAATCAATCCAAATGCTCATCAATAATAGACTGGATAAAGAAAATGTGGTACATATACACCATGGAATACTATGCAGCCATAAAAAAGAATGAGATCATGTTCTTTGCAGGGAAATGGATGGAGCTGGAAGCCATCATCCTCATCAAACTAATACAGGAACAGAAAACCAAACACTGCATGTTCTCACTCATAAGTGGGAGCTGAACAATGAGAATACTTAGACATCACACACCAGGGCCTGTCAGGCAGGCAAGGGGAGGGAGAGCATCAGGATAACTAGCTAATGCATGCTGGGCTTAATATCTAGGTGATAAGTTGATAGGTGCAGCAAACTACCATGGCACACATTACCAATGTAACACACCTACACATCCTGCACATGTATCCCAGAACTTAAAATGAAATAAAATTTAAAAATATGTATTTCTTTCCGCTGATGCCAGATTTTTAGGCAGAGCTTTAATGCTTTAACCAGTTGCAAATTATTGAATCCACCTGTAACCTATAAGCCCTACTTCAAGATATCCTGCCTTTTCTGGCTGAACCAATGTTTACCTTCCATGTGTTGATTTATGTATTTGCCTGTAGCTCTTGCTTCCCTAAAATATTTAAAACTAAACTGTAAATTGTGACTGCTGCAGTCGTACTTTCTATGGACCTCTTGAAACTGTTCTTCTGTTGAGCTGTGGTCACACATGTCGGCTCAGAATAAACCTCTTTACAATTGTTTACAGAATTTGGATTTACTATTAACAAGCTTCTAGAAGATTCATCCACTAGAGGAAACTTGTTCAGAATTCTCTCCAATACGACACTGAATGTAATAGATATGTAAGAAGGACAAGCATTACTATAGCTGGGAAGCTAATAACCCTGGTCAGTGCGTTCCTCAACTATTTAGGTAGCTATTATATCAGACACCTGCAAAATGACGCTTCTTAGTCAGTGTCTTTATAATTTATGCTATACTTTCAGCCCAATAAAATCAGGTATATTGGGCTTCAACATCTGGTGATAAGTCAGCATCTGGCGTTACTAAGTATACATGCATCCACAGACATCCGCATACTCATCATATCCGTGTGTGTGGTTATATCAGTACCTATACATATGTATAACCTTATTTCCAGTCGGCATCTGGCAACAACTTGACTGACGGTCTGTACGTGGGCCTTGTGATATTGGTCTACGCACATCATGTGTGCATCATGAAGAATGTGATCTACTTTCCCTTTTTTTCTAAGCATCAGTTGCAGTTCATTTAATAATCCTAAAATTAATAACCACAATCAGTCCTTGTCTTGCTAAGTGATGCAGACATTCACTTTTAAGCCGTCTGCACCACTCAGGCCCCGTGGTCTGAAATTGCATTCTCACATAGAAAAGTCTAGTTTCACAGCAATAACAGGAGCTCAGGAGAGGGAGGTATTTCTTGCTAGAAGAAGCAGGAGCCTGAGTAGAAAGCATCAGGAGCCCATTCCAGACCAGCCATTTCCACGGGCCTTGTGGAGGAAACACAGCTGAGAAGCGATCTGGGGAATTAGAGGGGAGAGTCGCAGGTGGGGGTCAAAGCAACAGCGTTCATGCTGATGAAACAAAGGTGTGGCTCGGACGCAAGCTCCCGGAAAGAGGGTGTAGATTAAGGCAAACTCTGAAGATCTGAGTTACGGAGCGAACTGATGGGACTCATCACAATGGCCGTACTTGGAGCTGCAGCCAGAGTTACATTGTACCCAAGAAAACATGCCTTTTCACACTAAACTCCTTTTCCACTTTGAAAACTAAAGCAAATTAATCACCAGCAGAGGACGGAATTGGTCACACGGTGTCCATGCCTTTGTCACCAAACGGACACGCACAGCAGCAGGAGCTGGAGGAGCGGGGAGAACACGGAGCCGCGGGCCCCCGTGCCGCACCAGCTGCCCTTCTCACCTCCAGGCAAGTTCCTTTGCATCTTTGATTCTCAGATTTTTTGTTTTGTTTTTTTTTATTTTGCTGTGAGCAAGGATTTGGATTGAATTTAGAAAAAAAAAAAAAACCTTTTTGCTCTAAAATATTGATTATATAAAGTTATGTACAATTACACTTGTGAAAGTTATAGTCACACCTTTTCTGTCATTCACAACTCTGCTGTCGAACTGCTTGGGTCACATGGATCTGGTTATCAATTCCCTTTCAGCGTATCCCCTTAGCACAGCTACACACGTGGCTGCGAATCAAAATCACTATTAAATACAGATGCATGGGTCCATCTCTAGAGCTTCTGGTTGAGTTAGTCTGAGATACATCCCAGCCTTCTGCACAGCTTCACATTTTATTCCAAATCATTAAAGAAGGTGTTTTCTCAGCAGGGAAAGATGATGGCAGTGCAGGGAGGGACAAAAGAACCCAGACAATGAATCCGGCCTGCCTGTCCACCTCCTGGCAACATGGACTAGGCTGGGCCCTTGAGCCTCTCCGGCTCTCTGTGTCTTCACTGGAGAACAAGGGTGATGAAGGCTGCTTTCAGAGCAAGACGAGGACCCGTAATAATGCATGAGATGCATCTGGCCACAGTGAATGCTCGGTATTTTTAGTGATTATTTTTCTAGTACTGACTCTTTCCTCATCTCTGAGGGCAGATGTTCCTGCCTTTTACTGGCTACTTAAATCATAATAACCTGATTTTATTTGGGATATTTTCAGAAGGTGAGAGAAGAGACATTTAGAATGCAGACTCTATGCTCAATCCTTTTTATTCTTTGCTCAAAGCTGCCCACAAAATCCCTGCTTGATCTTTGAATCATTTACAACAGAGGCTTAAAAGGAGATGATCATAATCCGGTGAGGGGCAGGAGGAGAGCACAGCTGAGAAAGTGCAGTACGATGGCTGGCATTTAAAAAAGGCTGCACGATCTTTTGTTGCATAGTGTGTGTGTGTCTGTGTGTGTGTGTGTGTTCTTGAGTGTGTTTGCACAAGAAGCATGAGCTCCAGCTTTATAACGCTTGAATTCAAACCCTGACCCCACCTCTCCCTAGCAGCGTGAAATAGAGCAGACAGCACACCTGTCTGGGCTCCAGCTAGACAGGATTAGCTAAGATAATGAGTAGGAGAGTGCCTCTCACAAACCAGGCCCACATAAGCTCGGCACATTTAATTTTACTTCATTAAAAATTAAAGGGCAGAGCGCAGTGGCTCATGCCTGTAATCCCAGCATTTTGGGAGGTTGAGATGGGCAGAGTGCTTGGACCCAGGAATTCAAGACCAGCCTGAGGAACATGGCAAAACCCCATCTGCAAACAAACAAAAAAAATGCAAAAGAATTAACCAGGCATGGTGGCACGTGCCTGTAGTCCCAGCTGCTTCAGAGACTGAGGCGGGAGGATCTCTTGAGCCCAGGAAGTTGAGGCTGCAGTGAGCTGTGATCGTGCCACTGCACTCCAGCCTGGGTGACAAAGACAGACCCTGTTTCAAAAATTAACAACAGAAAAAGTCAGCCCATGGAGGGTCTCTTTATAGCCTAAGCATCACATTTGTTACATAGATTTTAATTTTTTAAAGGCACCAGGAAGAGAGTCTTCTGCCAAAGCACTCCAGGTTCTTGGCTATTGGGGTCTGCCGCGGGCCCCAGGTCAGACAAGAACTCTTGGCCACAGCTCTCATTAGGTACCGGGCCCATCCCAGCGGTATCCACATCAGGAAGAGACTCTTGGGCCTCAGGAGTCACCCAAGTGCAGCCTTTTAACTACTGGGGGTCCCTAGGCTACTCCCCCATTTCTCAGGGTCTCTCTTACCCCACCTCACCACAGCTGAGGCTGCCAACCCATTAATCAGGAAGATGTCCGGGGGAAACTGGGGTCCAGCTCTTCTTGTCCCCTTGAAGATTTGAATCTTGTCCTAACATTTCAGTCTGAACTAGCTGCTTGCTAGCTGTGTAATCTCACATCTGCCAAAGAAAGGCTGAGATGCACAGGACCTGGCCAATCTGCAGACCTGTGATTCTTAAAGAGGGACTCGTCGATGGGTGAGTGCTGTCCAGGGTCACCCAGGAATTTTGTTGTAACTTTGTGGATAAAATGCAGCCTGTGGGTATCAGCCTGAAGGTCACAGCATTGCATTACTGTCATTCTGTCTGGACATTATGTGTTCATGGCTTGAGCCTGTAACATTTCCTGCATCCATCTGGAGTTTCCACACTACCTTGGACCCCAGTTTCCAGCCTGAGATTCACCGGTGGTGGTAAACCCTCATCATGAGATGCTGTGAAGCCCAAAGCAACTCCATCTTGGACATGAGGCCAGAGCGACTCCATCTTGAATGGGAGGCTAAAGCAACTCCATCTTTGAAGCTAATCTGCCACGTTGACTTCTGATTAACCCCAGTTCTGGGAAGGCCTTTGAGATTTCCAGTTGATCTGTGGCCCCTTGTGGAAGGGCAAATACTTAAATCCTGCCCTTGAGGCAAATTCATACCCATTCCCACTAAAGAACACGTGTCTGCATCCCTCCTCTGAGGTATATGATCTCAGGGTCTGGGTGATGATGGCGTGAGGATCCACCATCTTGTCTCATCCTGCCCAGGACACAGACATGGCTTCTGTTTGTAAGTCTCCATTAAATGTTTCTTTCTGAGACACTGGAGTTGGCAGCCTCTTTCTTTGAGCTGTCGCCTTTCTTGGACTTTGGGGCTGGTCTCCATGGGCCCACCTTATTTCATCTTTCAGTGAGAACCAGGGTGGGCCATAGCAAGTTTGCCTCAGCAGGCCTGGTTTTAACTTTCTTAACTTTTCCGCAAACATATTTTCATCTCTAATAGAGATGTGTACATTTCATCGTTTTAATAATTTAGTTCTGAAATGATTTATGGCTGGCATGTTAATTATGAATACATATATTACCATTTTTATAGCATATTTGGATATGGATCAGCAGAGAAGGAACCGTTACCCTATTGTTTTCATTTATCACTCATGCTCAGTTCTGCACATTTGTGTAACAGAAGCTGGTTCCAAACAGGGAGGATTAACCCAAACATTCCTCAAGGTCGCTTTGATTTCATCAATTGTACAGAATGTCAGGCTTCCCTCTAAAAATCTTATCTTGCTAATAAACCTTGACGGAGCCATCCCCAATTTCCCTCCAAAATGTTATGAAAACAGAGGAAAAAAGTAACAAATCACCCATAGGTTGCCAAGGAATCCTTACAACCCCACCTAGTTCCGTAGGTGGAGAGGGATTTGCAATTATTAAAAAGTGGAAATTTAGTGGAAAAAAAAATAAAGGAAATACTTCACATAGTAACAATTCCATCTCATTTCAGCCCCTTTCCCTGCTCCCAACCCCACCCCTGCCCCGTTTTTGCCATCCAACACCCAAGGCTCTTTCAAAGTGACACTCAAATGCCTTCATTCCTGGAGCAGCCCAGCATCCACCCACTGGCTATGGCCTTGCCTCCCTCCAAACTCCTGAATCTGCCCCTCTCTTAGTCCCGTTAGCCCTGCGCCCGGACTATAGTGATGTCTACAGAGAATGATTGCCCTGCCTTGGCTTACATTCAGCCATGTGCTTCCTCCTACATGGCCTTGCACCCTGGTGTCCCCCTCATCAGCCTTGTCTGCACAGCGGTGATAGTGACTGCTGACCTGCAGGTTGGCTCCAGAGATTATAGGTGGTTAGTGAAGTGCTAGCACAATGGCTATCAAATTATAAGTGTTTGTGAAGTATTTGTCAAAAGAATGTTTGTTGAAAAACAAAAAATACTGAGAAGGCAGAGCCCCCTCCCACCTTTCATGGGGCTCTTGGGCCTTTGTGGTGTTGGTTTGGGAAATGAGTGAAGCAGAGCTGGAAAAGCCAGAGATTGCCCTGCCTGAGAGAGCCTGAGCAGATACATGGGAAAGAGGGTCCTGTGGAGATCTCTCGCTCTCTCTCTCTCTTTCTCTCTTTCTGTCTCTCTCTCTCTCTCTCTCTCTCTCTCTCTCTCTCTCTCCCTCTCCCCTCCTCCCTCTGTGTCAGATTTTCAAAATATTTTTCTATGAGCAGAATCTATTTTGCCTTTCGAGACTACAGTAGGGGCTTGGTGGAGCAAGACGGCCGAAGAGAAGCCTACACCATTTGTCCCCCTCACTGGAACACCAAATTTTAACAACTATCTGCACATAGAAAAGCACTATCACAAGAACCACAAATCACGTGAGCAATGACAGTACCTGGTTTTATCTTCATGTCACTGAAATAGGCATTGAGGAGGGCAGGATCGAGAGAGTATGGAATCACCAGTGCCACACCCCCCCATCTCCTGGAGGTGGCCTTGCAGCACAGAAGGTCTGCGCACTTTGGAGAGGGAGAGCACTGGGGGACTTTACGTTGAACTCAGTGTTGCCCTATCACAGCAGAGAATAAAACCATGCTGGACTCAGCCAGCACCAGCACATGGAGGGGGCATTTGGACCATCTCTAGCCAGAGGGGACTCACCCATCCCAGTCGTCAGAACTTGAGTTTGTAGGCAAGCCTTGCCATTACAGGCTGAAGTGCTCTGGGGTCCTAGGTAAACTTGAAAGGCAGTCTAGGAAACAAGGACTGCAATCCCTAGGCAACTCCTAGTGGTAAGCTGGGCTCAGAGCCAGAGGACTAGGATGGCATGTGTTCTAGAAAAACACCAGCTGGGGTGGCTAGGGAAGGCTCGTCCCATTCCTCCTCCAGCCCCAGGCAGTGCAGCTCAAAGCAATGAAAGTGTCTCCTTCCTTCTGCTTAAGGAGAGTAGAGTAAAAAGTAAGGAGGGTTTTGCCTTGCATCTTGAATACCAGCTCAGCCACAGAAGGAAAGAGCAGCAGGCACAGTCATGAGCCCCAGGTCCAGGCCCTAGCTCCCAGATAACATTTCTAGACACACCCTGGACCAAATGAGAGCCTACTGCCTTGACGGTGAGAACCAAGTCCTGGCAACATTCATCACCTGCTGACTAAAGAGCCCTTGGGCCCGGAATAGCCAGCAGCAATACCCAGGGAGTACACTCCACGGACCTTGGGCTCTGAGATGTGCTTGCTTCAGGGGCAACCCTGCACATTCTCAGCTGTGGTGCCTATGGTGAAAGACCCCTTCTGTTTGAGAAGAGCAGAGGGCAAATAAAGGGGATTTTGTCTTGCGCTTTAGGCGCCAGCTCAGCCACAGTGGGGTAGAACACTAAGTGGGCTTTTGAGGGTCACCATTCCAGGACTTGGCTCTTGGGGTGCCCGAGTCCAGGCCTAGGACCTTGGACAGCATTTCTGGACCTCCCCTAAGCCAGAGGGGATCCTTCTGTTATGAAGGGTGAGTTCCAGGCCTGGCGGCAATCACCACAAGCTGACAGAAGAGGCATCGCCAGCAGTCAACATTGGTAGTGGCTAGGCAAAAACTCCTGGGGACGAGTGGTAGTGGTGGCCACAAGGATAGGCTCCTCTGCCTACAGAAAGGGGAGAGAAGAGCCAGAAGGACTTTGTATTGTGCTTTTAGTGCCAGCTTTGTAGAAGTAGAATAGAACATGAAGTACATTCCCAAGGTTTTTTACTCTAATCCCTGGCTCACAGACCACATCTTTGGACGTGCATGGAGCCTGGGGGAACTCACCACCACAAAGAGAAGGGCCTTGGCCAAGGCCCAGGGCTGTGCTGGCTTTAGGTCTGACCCAGTGCAGTTCCAGGTGGTGGTCACAGGGGTGCTTGCAACACCACAGCCCCAGTTCCAGGTGGCTCAACACAGAGAGACACTTTGGGAGAAAGAAAGGGAAAAGAACAAGATCCTCTGCTTGATAATCCAGAGAATTCTTCTGGATCTTATCCAAGACCACCAAGGTGGGATCTCTAGAAGTCTTCAAAAAGCATAGCGTTATTGGGCTTGGGGCTCAATCCCTTCCAATACCTGGAAAGCATTCCCAAGAAGGACAGCCACAAATAAGTCCAGACTGCAAATACCATAAATTTCTAACTCTTCAATGCCCAGAAATCAGCAAACACCTGCAAGCATCAACACCATGCAGGAAAACAGGACCTCACCAAATGAATTAAATAAGGCACCAGAGACTAATCATAAGAAACAGATATGTGACCAATTAGACAGAGAAGTCAAAATAGCTATTTTGAGGAAACTAAAAAAATTCAAGGTAACACAGAGAAGGAATTTAGGATTCTATAAGATTTAACAAAGAGATTGAAATAATTAAGAAGAATCAAGCAGAAATTCTAGAGCTAAAAAATGCAACTGACATGCTGAAGAATGCATCAGAGTCTCTTATTACTTAGCACAATTGATCAAGCACAATAAAGAATTAGAGAGCTTGTAGGCCAGGCACGGTGACTC
>NW_012103754.1:0-2356 GCF_000951045.1 Mandrillus leucophaeus | reverse complement strand
TCTCAAAAAAAAAAAAAAAAAAAAAAAGAGAGCTTGAAAACAGGCTATTTTAAAGTCTACAGTCAGAGGGGACAAAATAATGAGAAACAATGAAGCACAACTACAAGATTTAGAAAATTGCCTCAAAAGGGCAAATCTAAGAGTTATTGGCCTTAAAAAGGAGGTAGAGAAAAACAGAGGGGTAGAAAATTTATTCAAATAAATAGTAACAGAGGACTTCCCAAACCTAGAGAATGATATTGGCATTCAAGTACAAGAATGTTTTAGAATGCCAAGTAGATTTAATCCAAAGAAGCCTACTTAAAGGTATTTAAAAACCTAACTCCCAAAAGTAAAGAATAAAGAAAGAATCCTAAAAACAACAAGAGAAAATAATTGAATAACATAAAATGGAGCTCCAATCCATCTGGCAGCAGACTTTTCAGTGAACACCTTACAGGCCAGGAGAGAGTGGCTTCAAATGTTTAAATTGCTGAAGTAAAAAAAATCAAACTTTTACCCAAGAATAGTATATCCAGGGAAAATATCATTTAAGCATAAAGGAGAAATAAAGACCTTCCCAAACAAAAGCTGGGAGATTTCATCAACACCAGACCTACAAGACATGCTAAAGGGAAGTTTTCAATCTGAAAGAAAAGGATGTTAATGAGCCATGATAAATCATCTGAAAGTACAAACTCAGTGGTAATTGTAATCACACAGAAAACCACAGAAAAGTATAACGCTGTAATTGTGGTGTAAAACCTAGTCTTTTCTTAAGTAGAACTAAATAATAAACCAATAAAAAAAAAACCTACAACAACTTTTCAAGACTTACACAATACAGTAAGATATAAAGATAACAACTAAAAGTTTAAAAGCAGGGGGATGAAGTTAAAGTGTAGAGTCTATTGGTTTTATTTTTGTGAGTCTGTTTGTGCAATCAGTGTTAAGTTGTCATCAGTTTAAAATAATGGGTTATGGCAGTATTTGCAAACCTCATGATAACCTCAAATCAAAAAATATATATATAACAGACACACAAAGATACAAAGCAAGAAATTAAAGCATGCCATCAGACAAAATCACTGTCATGAAAAGGAAGACAGGAAGGAAGAAATGGGCCATTGAATGTAAATGTACTAAATTCTCTTATCAAAAGCTATAGAGTGGCTGAATGAATGAAAAATCAAGACCCAACGTTCTGTTGCCTGCACGAAACACACTTCACCTATAGAGATATACATAGACTGAAAATAAAGGAATGGAAAAAGATATTCCATGCCAGTAAAACCAGAAAAGAGCAGGAGTAGCTACACTTGTATCAGACAAAATAGATTTCAAGACAAAAACTGTAAGAAGAGACAAAGCCATTATATAATCATAAAATAATCAGTTCAGCAACAGGATATAATGATTGTAAATATATATGTACCCCAACACTGGAGCACCCAGATATATAAAGAAAATATTATTAGAGCTAAAGAGAAAGATAGATCCAATAGAATAATAGCTGGAGACTTCAACACCCCATTTTCAACATCGAACAGATCTCCCAAATTAATTCCAATGTTTCTTGATATTCTGACTGGGAGATCTGTATACCAATAAATTAGAAAATCTAGAAGAAATTGGTAAATTTCTAGATACATACAATCTACCAAGATTGAACCATGAAGAAATCCAAAACCTGAACAGACCCATAAGAAGTAATAAGATTGAAGCCATAATAATAAAAAAAAAAAAGTCTCTCAGTAAAGGAAAGCCCAGGACCTGATGACTTCACTGCTGATTTCTACCAAACCTTAAAAGAAAAATTAATACTGGCCAGACGTGGTGGCTCATGCCTGTAATCCCAGCACTTTGGGAGGCTGAGGCGTGTGGATCACCTGAGGTCAGCAGCTCAAGAGCAGCCTGGCCAATATGGTGAAACCCCATCTCTACTAAAAATACAAAAATTAGGCAGGCCTGGTGGCAGGTGCCTGTAATCCCAGCTACTCGGGAGGCTGAGGCTTGAAAATTGCTTGAACCCAGAGGCGGAGGTTGTAGTGAGTGGAGATGGCGCCATTGCACTCCATCCTGGGCAGCAAGAGTGAAACTCCATCTCAAAAAACAAAAAGAAAAAAAAAAACTAATACCAATCTGACTCATGTGTTCCAAAAATTAGAGGAGGAAGAAATACTTCCAAACTCACTCTATGAGGCTGGTAATACCCTGACTCCAAAACCAGACAAAAGCGCATTAAAGAAAGAAAACTTCAGGTCAATATCTCTGATGAATATTGATGCAAAAATCCTCAACAAAATGCTAACAAACCAAATTCAATAATACATTAGAAAGATCATTTATCATGACTAAGTGGGATTTATCTCAGGGA
>NW_012103753.1:9433-11140 GCF_000951045.1 Mandrillus leucophaeus | reverse complement strand
CTGGGATTACAGGCTTGAGCCACCACGCCCGGCCTCCTTTTGTTTTTTGAGATGGAATCTCACTCTGTCGTCCAGGCTGGCGTACAATGGCGTGATCTCGGCTCACGGCAACCTCTGCCTCCTGGGTTCAAGTGATTCTCCTGCCTCAGCCGCCTGAGTAGCTGAGATTACAGGTGCCCACCATCACGCCCAGCTAATTTTTGTATTTTTAGTAGTGAGGGGGTTTCGCCATGTTGGCCAGGCTGGTCTCGAACTCCTAACCTCTAGAGATCTGCCCACCTCGGCCTCCCAAAGTGTCAGGATTACAGACATGAGTCACCACCCCTGACTGGTTGTTTGTTCTTAAGTCTCTTTTATTCTGTAACAGATCCTCATTGCCTCTTGTTTGAAGCCGTTAGAGGGCAAAAAACATGGGTCATGTGTCCTGAGGTATGCCTCACACTCTTTTGGACTTACCTGTTTGCTTCCTCATAGTTTCATGTAGCATGTTTGTCTATCCCCATTATTGCTGTAACATTTAAAGGTTTGATTAGATGTAGGGGCATTTTTTTTCCAGTGACCACTTTTTTTTGAGCGGGGAGACGGTTTCTTGCTCTGTCACCCAGGTTGGAATGCCATGGCATGATCACAGCTCACTGCAGCCTTGACCTCCTGGGCTCAAGAGATCCTCCCTCCTAAGCCTCTTGAGTAGATGAGACTACAGGTGTACATCAGGATGCGCAACTTAAAACAATTTTTTTTCTGTAGAGATGGGGTCTCACTAGGCTGCCCCGGCTGGTCTCAAACTCCTGGTGTCAAGCAATCCTCCTACCTCAACCTCCAAAAGTGCTGGAATTATAGGTGTGCCCAGCCCAGTACCCACTTCTAAAAACTAATATTTTGCAATGCCACTGGTCCTAATTCAAGAGGAAAGAGGTAATTACACAGATTTACAAAGATTATTTTAAAATAATAGTGTTGGGTGGGGCAGGGTGCAGTGGCTCATACCTGTAATCCCAGCACTTTGGGAAGCCGAGGCAGGGGGATCACCTGAGGTCAGGAGTTCGAGACCAGTCTGGCCAACGTGGTAAAACCCCATCACTACTTTAAAAAAAAAAAAAAAATTAGCTGGGTGTAGTGGCACCTCCTGTAGTCTCAGCTACTCAGGAGGCTGAGGCAGGAGAATCGCTTGAACCCTGGAAGCGGAGGTTGCTTTGAGCGGAGATCGAGCCACTGCACTCCAGCCTGGGCAACAGAGCAAGACTCCGTCACAAAATAAATAAATAAAATCATAGTATGATGCCATAACTAGTACAAGGGAGGAGGAAAGTGAGAGTAATTTACACAGCAATAAACCATGTGTTCAGTGGGTAATGCTTGGGTATGCCCCACTGGGACACATGATGAGGTTGTCCCGTGTCTTTGCCTGTCCTAGCATCACAGTGTAGTGTCACAGTGCTTTGTACTGACAGCAACAAGCACCAACTAATGCAGGGGAGGACACTGGTGAGGCAAAGACAGCAACATAGGTGCTGGGGACATCATTTTCCAAACTTGTGAACAACATTTGCAATTTGCAAACAAAACAAAGCCCAGACTTTCATGGTCCTTGCATTCTTGGAGCCAAAACAATTTGTGTTTATGAACAAAATAGTCAGGTTGTAGGTAGGTGCAGATTATTGGAAACAAGTTTTTCCTTTGTGTTTTTGTTTTTCTTTTTTTTTTTTT
>NW_012103753.1:6206-7323 GCF_000951045.1 Mandrillus leucophaeus | reverse complement strand
GTAAGACTGTCACAAAAAAAAAAAAAAAAAAAAATTCCGAGAGTTCTCCGCTTTACAAATGAGGAAAGTGAGGCTCAGAGAGGGACAGGGACTTGCCCAAGGTCACACAGCCAGTCTTGGATTCAAACTTGAGAGTTTGTAACCCTTTCTAATGATCAGGACCTCCCAGAGTTGCCCAAACTTCTGACCCAGACTCTGCAGAGGCCTGCGCGGAGGAAGAGGAAGGACTCGTGCCGCAAGCTCCCCAGCTCCTGGACTTCAACGTGGACGAGGTGGCCGAGCAGCTGACCCTCATGGACTTGGTGAGGATCCCGGACTGGGTCGGGATGAGCCACAGTGAGGGGACAGGTTCTGCTGAGCACCAATCCCACACCCCTCCCCTGGCCCAGGAGCTCTTCTCCAAGGTGAGGTCCTACGAGTGCCTGGGCTCCGTGTGGTCGCAGAGGGACCGGCCCGGGGCTGCAGGCGCCTCCCCCACTGTGCGCGCCACCGTGGCCCAGTTCAACACAGTGACCGGCTGTGTGCTGGGTTCCGTGCTCGGAGCGCCGGGCTTGACCGCCCCGCAGAGGGCGCAGCGGCTGGAGAAGTGGATCCGCATCGCCCAGGTGTGTTGGGGGCGCGGGGAGGGGATGCAGGGGCGGGCCCTGGGGCAAGAAGAAACGAGGGCTCGGGAGAGAGACAGGGGCGTGTCTAGGCGAGGGAGGGAAGGGGGTGGAAAGTTGATGCCTAGGGTAAGACTTGGGTTCAGGGAGGAGGGTCTGGGTCCTGCAGAGAGGCTGCGGGCACGACTAGGTCCCAAGGGAGCTGGGAGAAGTAGGGAGCCCGGACCCGAGAAGTCAAGATCGGAGGTAGGGGCTGGAGGGGCAGCTAGGGGAGAGGCTGGAGCCCGAGGGAGGAGGGAGGAAGGGACTCCCAGGGCATGAGTGGGAGTCTTAGTAGCTTGTCCGTGAGACAAGACCCAGGTGTCCGATCTGGCGTCACAAGTCACGGGATCAGGCCGGGCGCAGTGACTCACTCCTGTAATCCCAACCCTCTGGGGAGAGGGAGGATCGCTTGAACCCTAGAGTTTGAGACCAGACTAGGCAACATAGTGAGACCAATGTTTCTTAACAAACAA
>NW_012103753.1:0-1387 GCF_000951045.1 Mandrillus leucophaeus | reverse complement strand
TTTATAAGCAAGATTTAGATTCTCATTGCAATCAAGCAGTGGTTTTTACAGTGAATCTAGAATAGATGCTTGGGCCTGGAACATTCTCCACCCATCAAGGTGTGCATGCAACTTGCTCACTCACCTCCTTCTGGTCTCTGATCAAATGTCCCTGCCTCTGAGAGGCCTTCCCAGCCTCCATCATCCCCAAAACCACACATCTGGTTTTTTGTTGTTGTTGTCGTCATTGTTTTTTTTTTGTTTCTTTGTATTGAGATGGAGTCTCACTCCGTCACCCAGACTGGAATGCAGTGGCATGATCTTGGCTCACTGCAACCTCCACCTCTCAGGATCAAGCAATTCTCTCTGCTTCAGCCTCCCAAGTAGCTAAGATTACAGGCACCCGCCACCACGCCTGGCTAATTTTTGTATTTGGTAGAGAGGGGGTTTTGTCATGTTGGCCAGGGTGGTCTTGAATTCCTGACCTGAGGTGATCCACCTGCCTTGGCTTCCCAACGTGCTGGCATTACAGGTGTGAGCCATCACTCTCAGCCAAATTTTGCCTTTTTTGTTCACTGTTGCCTGCCCGGCACCTAGAACAACACATGAGCTGGGCTCTGTGGCTCACGCCTATAATCCCAGCACTTGGGAGGCCGAGGTGAGAGGATCACTTGAGCCCAAGAGTTCGAGACCAACCTGGGCAACATGGCAAAACCCCATCTCTGCAAATAAGTACAAAAATTAGCTGGGCGTTGGTGGTGCACACCTGTAGTCCCAGCTACTCAGGAGGCTGAGGTGGGAGGACCGCTTGAACTTGGGCTGTCGAGGCTTCAGTGAGCCAAGATCATGCCACTACACTCCAGCCTGAGTGACAAAGTGAGACTCCATCTCAAAATAAAATAAAATAAAAAGTAAATAAACAACAGCAAATTCAGGATACCCAGGAGATCCTTGGCAGGCCTGTGCCATCCAGCTGCAGACAAGGATTCTCTCCTTGTTAAGGCCAACCCTGGGGGCCACCACCCCTACAAGCTTCACCTCTTTTGGGGGAGCCCTCTCCCTGCTGTTTGTCACCTCTCTACCCCCACCCAAGGTGGTCTGGCTTCTAGAATGGGCCTTCACCACTGGCTTCTTCTTTTTTTTTTTTTGAGATGTTTTGGTCTTGTTGCCCAAGTTGGAGTGCAATGGTGCGATCTCAGCTCACTGCAGCCTCTGCCTCCCGGGTTCAAACATTCTCCTGCCTCAGCCTCCCAAGTAGCTGGAATTACAGAAACAAGCTACCATGCCCAGCTAGTTTTTAGTAGAAACAGGGTTTCACTCTGTTAGCCAGGCTGGTCTCAATCTCCTTACCTCATGTGATCCGCCAGCCTTAGCCTTCAAAAGTGCTGGGATTACAGGCATGAGCCAC
>NW_012103752.1:5684-6008 GCF_000951045.1 Mandrillus leucophaeus | reverse complement strand
TCACGCCCGGCCAACTTTTGTATTTTTAGTAGAGACGGGGTTTCACAATGTTGGCCAGGCTGGTCTCCAACTCCTGACCTCAGGTGATCAGCCTGACTCGGCCCCCCAAAGTGCTGGAATTACAAGCATGAGCCACTGTACCCGTCCTTGAGCTATAGAGTTTTCTGTTGCTCAGTTGCTGTAAATCTAGGTGCTCAATTGCTGTAAACTTAGGTTCCTTAATCAGTCTGCTGCTTTTTTTATTTTATTTTATTTTTTTTGAGACAGGGTCTCACTCTGTCACACAGGCTGAAGTATAGTAGTACAATCATGGCTTACTGCAGC
>NW_012103752.1:2105-3964 GCF_000951045.1 Mandrillus leucophaeus | reverse complement strand
AACAAAAACAAACAAACAAACAAAAAAATGACCCTTTAAACTTAAACCAAAATCCCTATAAGCTGCTTTCTTGATTTTATTTTATTTTTGGAGACAGGATCTCACTCTGCTGCCCAGGCTGAAGTGTATGCAGTGGCATGATCATAGCTCAACAGCAGCCTCAAACTCCCGGGCTCAAGCGATCCTCCTGCCTCAGCCTTCTGCATAGCTGGTACACAACACAGGCACGTGCCACCAGGCCCAGCTAATTCTGTAAATATTTATTTTTTGTAGAGATGTTTCCCAGGCTGTTCTGGAACTCCTGGTCTCAATTGATCCTCCCTCCTCAGCCTCTCGAAGTGCTGGGATTACAGGCATGAGCCACCATGCCCACCTGGCATTCATCTATTCTCGAGCACTGTGTCCTTGCCTCCCTAAACCTCAGTTTCCTCCTCTCTAAAATGGGATAACAGTAGCATCTGCTGCAAACAATTGCTGTAGGGAATAAATCATACCATACACGCAAGGCTAGTATCACTGTAGTGAGAGCTGGAGAAATACCACCTCTTCTTGTTGTTATTATTTGTATAGTGATTTATACCTTAACATTCCTTGGTGTAGTGAGTGATTAACACCTTCTTACAGTTAATGAATGAACAATTAGAACACAATTAAGCAAAGAGAATTGCATTACTCTTCTGATTAAAAGCCTGGTACCCAAAGGATGAAATTTAAACTATTTCATGTGGCTTTCCATCTGGCCCCAGGCTCACCTACCGGCCTCCCCCTGTCAGTACAAGCTCTGCTGAGCCACCCGAAATTATATACGCTCACTGAACATTCACCACATTTGAGCTTGACTTGTGTACCTGTAAGTCTGAACATAGCATGTGCTCAGGTCCTTTCCTCTATGACCAACAAATGTAGACGGAAGAGTGAGTTAGAATTCCTGTGTGAGCTTCAGTGCCCAACCTAGATGCCCCTTTCCCTGCGAAGCCATCCTTTGGCCTCCCTGAAGCATTGGTCATTTATCTCTCCTCTGGGCTCACACCATATTTTATGCCACTGCTTCTCAAAGTGTGGTCCCTGGGCCAGTAGCAATAGCATCACCTGGGCACACATTAGGCCAATATCACTTTATTAAGGGCTGGAGAAACACCACTTGTTGTTGTTAATATTATTGTAGTGAGCTTTTTGTCCCTTAGCATTTGTTAGAAATGCAAATTACTTGGCTCTGTCGTGGATCCACTGAACCAGAAACTCTGGGGCTGGGACTCAGCAACCTGTGCTTGAAGGAGCCTTTCGCGTGATTCTGATGCACGCTCACATTAGAGAACCATAGCGCGATGCAAACTTTCACTTTACCCTGCCTCCTACACTTTCAAAACCACTTGCTTAAACATATGATTCTGTCCTATAACAGTTAGCTTTTAGCCAACTTCTTTTACCTTCCTGTGTCCTAATTTTCCTCATCTGTTAAAAATAGGAATGATTAGCTGGGTGCGGTGGCTCACATCTGTAATCTCAGCACTTTGGGAGGCCGAGGCAGGCGGATCGCCTGAGGTTGGGAGTTCAAGACCAGCCTGACCAACGTGGAGAAACCCTGTCTCTACTAAAAACGCAAAGTTGGCCAGGCATGGTGGCGCATGCCTATCATGCCTGTAGTCCCAGCTACTTGGGAGGCTGAGGCAGGAGAATTACTTGAACCCGGGAGGTAGAGGTTGTGGTGAGCTGAGATCGTACCACTGCACTTCAGCCTGGGCAACAAGAGAGAAAATCCATCTTAAAAAAAAAATAATAAAAAAGGAATTATCATATTACCTTACAGAAATGCTTAAAATTAGAATTAATAAATAGAAAATGTGATCTTTGGTATCTTA
>NW_012103752.1:0-459 GCF_000951045.1 Mandrillus leucophaeus | reverse complement strand
GAAGTTCCAGACCAGCCTGACCAACACGGAGAAACCCTGTCTCTACCAAAAATACAAAATTAGCTGGGCGTGGTGGTGCATGCCTGTAGTCCTAGCTACTCGGGAGGCTGAGGCAGGAGAATCACTTGAATCTCGGAAGCAGAGGTTGTGGTGAGCCAAGATCGTGCCATTGCACTCCATCCAGCCTGGGCAACAAGAGCGAAACTCTGTCTAAAAAAAAAAGTTATACAAGTAGGCAAAGATGGCCCATGCATGGGCTTACATTGCGTCAAGGAGATCATCCTAAAAGCAGCCTTTGGAAAGTTTAAAAGACTGGGGCATTTGGTGGGACCTGCGTTTTAGGAAGGTCACATGCATGGTTTTTGAGAGATGGGTGGGTGGTAAGATTGGCTAGTCTTCCTCCCTGATCCTGTAGTTACTACGCTTCTCCCCTCCCTCATTGCAAGCCTCTCCTGGGAT
>NW_012103751.1:1188-1550 GCF_000951045.1 Mandrillus leucophaeus | reverse complement strand
CGATAACAAAGAGAAAGAAGCTTTCTGAGAAACATCATTGTGTTCTGTGAAATCATCTCAGAGAGTTACAGCTTTCCCCTCAAGAAGCCTTTCGCTAAGACACTTCTTGTGGAATTGACCAAGTGATATTTGGAGGACCATAGAGGACTATGGTGAAAAAGGAAATATTCTCAGATGAAATCTGAAAAGAAGCTTTCTGAGAAACTGCTTAGTGTTCGGTTAATTCATCTCACAGAGTTACATCTGTATTTCGTGGATCTCTTTGCTAGCCTTATTTTTGTTGAATCTGAGAACAGATATTTCAGATTGCTTTGAAGACTATAGGGCCAAAGGAAATATCCTCCGATAACAAAGAGAAAGAA
>NW_012103751.1:673-1001 GCF_000951045.1 Mandrillus leucophaeus | reverse complement strand
TGGAATCTGAGAACAGATATTTCAGATCCCTTTGAAGACTATAGAGCCAAAGGTAATATCCACCGATAACAAAGAGAAAAAAGTTTCCTGAGAAATTTCTCTGTGTTCTGTGAAATCGTCTCACAGAGTTACAGCTTTCTCCTCAAGAAGCGTTTCGCTAAAACACTTCTTGTGGAATTGGCAAAGTGATATTTGGAAGCACATAGAGGGCTATGTTGAAAAAGGAAATATCCTCAGATGAAATCCGAAAAGAAGCTTTCAGAGAAACCTCTTAGTGTTCTGTTAATTCACCTCACAGATTTACATCTGTATTTCGTGGATCTCTTTG
>NW_012103751.1:0-391 GCF_000951045.1 Mandrillus leucophaeus | reverse complement strand
GTTCTGTTAATTCATTTCACAGAGTTACATCTGTTCTTCGTGCATCTCTTTGCTAGTCTTATTTCTGTGAAAATTGAGAACAGATATTTCGGATCCCTTTGAACACTACAGGGCCAAAGGAAATATTCGCTGATAACAAAGAGAAGGAAGCATTCTGAGAAACTTCTTTGTGTTCTGTGAAATCATCTCACAGAGTTACAGCATTCCCCTAAAGAAGGCTTTCGCTAAGACACTTCTTGTGGAATTGGCAAAGTGATATTTGGAAGCCCATAGAGGGCTATGGTGAAAAAGGACTTATCCTCAGATGATATCTGGAAAGAAACTTTCTGAGAAACTGCTTAGTGTTCTGTTAATTCATCTCACAGAGTTACATCTGTATTTCGTGGATCTC
>NW_012103750.1:793-1262 GCF_000951045.1 Mandrillus leucophaeus | reverse complement strand
AGAAGCTTTCTGAGAAACTTCTTTGTGTTCTGTCAAATCATCTCACAGAGTTACAGCTTTCCCCTAAAGATGACTTTAGCTAACACTGTTCTTGTGGAATTTGCAAAGTGATATTTGGAAGCCCATAGAGGGCAACGGTGAAAAAGAAAATATACTCAGAGAAAAAGTGGAAAGAAGCTTTCTGAGAAACAGCTTTGTGATGTGTGACTTCCACTCACAGAGTTACAGCTGTGTTTCGTGGAGCTGTTTGGCAGCCTTATTTCTGTGAAATCTGAGAACTGATATTTCGGATCACTTTGAAGACTAATCGACCAAAGGAAATATCCTCGGATAAGAAAGAGAAACAAGCTTTCTGTGCAACTTCTTTGTGTTCTGTGAGATCATCTCACAGAGTTACAGCTTTCCCCTCAAGAAGCCTTTCGCTAAGACTGTTCTTGTGGAATTTGCAAAGTGATATTTGGAAACCCAT
>NW_012103750.1:333-644 GCF_000951045.1 Mandrillus leucophaeus | reverse complement strand
CAAAGTGATATTTGGAAGCCCATAGAGGGCTATGATGAAGAAGAAAATATTCCCACAAAAAAACTGGAAAGAAACTTTCTGAGAAACTGCTTTATGATGTGTGACTTTCCCTCACAGTGTTACAGCTCTCTTTCTTGGAGCTGTTTGCTAGCCTTATTTCTATGCAAGCTGAGAACTGAATTTTCGGATCCCTGTGAAGATTATAGGGCAAAAGGAAACATCCTCAGATGAAAACTGTAAAGAAGCTTTCTGAGAAACTGCTTAGTGTTCTGTTAATTCATCAAAGAGAGTTACAGCTTTCCCCTCAAGAA
>NW_012103750.1:0-283 GCF_000951045.1 Mandrillus leucophaeus | reverse complement strand
GATATTTGGAAGCCCATAGAGGGCTATGATGAAAAAGAAAATATCCTCAAAGAAAAAGTGGAAAGAAGGTTTCTGAGAAACTGCTTTGTGATGTGTGACTTCCACCCACAGAATTACAGCTGTATGTGGTGGATCTGCTTGCTAGCCTTCTGTCTGTGGAATCTGGGAACTGATATTTCGGATCCCTTTGAAGAGTATAGGGCCAAAGGAAATATCCTCTGATAACAAAGAGTAAGAAGCTTTCTGAGAAACTTCTTTGTGTTCTGTGAAATCATCTCACAGA
>NW_012103749.1:6716-7565 GCF_000951045.1 Mandrillus leucophaeus | reverse complement strand
CAAGCCACTGTGCCCAGCCATGCATTTAAAGTTTAAAGTTTGTATGTGACCAAAAAAAAAACATTAAAAAAGAAAACACAAAAAACCATGAATGTATGTATTTGAACTCATTCCATTCATATGGTTTTATCCATTTTCAAAAATTTTAAATTATTGTTTTTTTGTTTGTTTTGGTTTTGAGACAAGGTCTCACATTGTAACCCAGGTTGGAGTGCTGTGGCATGATCTCAGCTCACTGCAACCTCCGCCTCCCAGGCTCAAGCAATCCTCCCACCTCAGCCTCCCAAGTAGCTGGGACCACAAGTGTGCACCACCACGCCCAGCCAATTTTTTTTTTTTTTTTTCAGTAGAGACGGTGGTCTCACCATTTTACCCATCCTGGTCTCAAACTCCTGAGCTCAGGCAATCCACCCAACTCAGCCTTCCAAAATGTTAGGATTACAGGCGTGAGCTACTTCGCCCAGCCTTACTTACTGTATTTCTTTTTTGGATTTGGTAGGTTGTTCAATGAGTTAGTCTCCCTTTCTTTCCAGCGGTGTCATAGCTCAAGAGACCTAGTAATGGCATTTAGACAGCTGCCTGTTCTAATCCTGGTCACACAGATCCAGAAGGATTCAAAGTGGCCTGGTGGAGGATTTTTTAAATATTTCTGAGTGGAATTGCACAACTCTTATTTCTTATCACAAATAAGAAAACCACACGGGAAATACCCTGAACGCAGCACTGTGAAGCCACCTAGAACAGCAAACCCTTCTGTTCAAACTCATTAGACAATCACTTGTTGTTATAAAGCTCTCAGGTCACCACTGCTGGATGAACCCTTGGCAGATGCTCCTGTCATTTCTTGAA
>NW_012103749.1:3798-5592 GCF_000951045.1 Mandrillus leucophaeus | reverse complement strand
TGAAACCTCGTCTCTACTAAAAATACAAAAAATTAGCCAGGTGTGGTGGCAGGTACCTGTAATCTCAGCTACTTGGGAGGCTGAAGCAGGAGAATCGCTTGAACTGGGAGGCGGAGGTTGCAGTGAGCCAAGATCGTGCCACTGTACATTGGCCTGGGCAACAGAGTGAGACTCCGTTTCAAAAAAAAAAAAAAAATGGCCGGGCGCGATGGCTCACCCCTGTAATCCCAGCACTTTGGGAAGCTGAGGTAGGGCAGATCACGAGGTCAGGAGTTCGAGAGCAGCCTGACCAACATGGTGAAACCCCATCTCTACTAAAAATACAAAAATTAGCCGGGCGTGGTGGCACGCGCCTGTAGTCCCAGCTACTCAGGAGGCTGAGGCAGGAGAATGGCGTGAACCCGGGAGGCGGAGCTTGCAGTGAGCCGAGATCGCGCCACGGCACTCCAGCCTGGGCGACAGAGCGAGACTCTGTCTCTAAATAAGTAAATTAAATTAAAAGAAAAGACTTTGATGTGCTTCACATTTGCTTTTCTTGGGGAGAAGAAAGTCTTTTAAGACGAGTACCAAAACTAGAACAGAAAAGGAAATATAGCTACATATGACTTCATAAGAATACCTTTAGTATGGCAAAAAATAACCACAAAAAACTAAAAGGACACATTTCAGTTGGGGAAAATATTTTTTTTAACACTTATATCAAAGGGCCATGTTATCTCATTAATAAAATGAATATGCAAATGACAAAGAAAAAGTAATAATTCAATGGAAAAATGGGCTGAGGACTGGAAAGTCAGTTCCTTGAAAAAGATATACTAGCAATTCAATAAACCTATGAAGATATTCTCTCAGTTTTACTAATGTTCGGTAACACAAATTGAAATTTTTTTTTTTTTTTTTTTGAGACAAGATTTCACTCTGTTGCCCAGGTTGGACTGCAGTGGTGTGATCTCGGCTCATTGCAGTCCTGACTTCCAGGGTTCAAGTGGTCCTCCCACCTCAGCCTCCCAAATAGCTGGGACCACAGGTGTGCACCACCATGTCCAGCTATTTTTTTTAAATAAATTTTTTGTAGATACAGGGTATCACTTTGTTCCCCAGGCTGATCTTGAACTCCTAGGCTCAAGTAATGTCTCCCACCTTGGCCTCCCAAAGTGTTGGGATTACAGGTGTGAACCACTGCACCTGACCAAAAGCCAAGTCTTAGCTGTGACCCACAATACTCCATACAATTTGTGCCTCCTACATCTGTCACCTCTCCGACCTCACTTCCTCCCACTTCTCATCCCTCCAGCCACATTGACCACTTTACTTTTTTCTTGAAAATTCCAGGTTCACTCCTGCCTCAGGACCTTTGCACTTGGTGAACCTTCTGCCTGGAAGGCGCTCCCTCGACATTCATAGGACTGGTTCCCCTGCCTCCTTCAGGCCTCTGCTGAAATATCATCCTTTCTCCACAAGGCCTCGCTGACTCAGTCAACCAGTCCTATGATTCCCTGTTCTTTTTTTTTTTGTTTTTTGTGGGATGGAGTCTCATTCTGTCGCCCAGGCTGGAATACAGAGGCGCAATCTCAGCTCACTGCAACCTCCACCTCCCAGGTTCAAGTAATTCTTCTGCCTCAGCCTCCTGAGTAGCTGGGATTACAGGCATGTGCCACCACACCGGGCTAATTTTTGTATCTTTAGCAGAGACAGGATTTCACCATGTTGGCCAGGCTGGTCTGGAATTCCTGACCTCAAGTGACCCGTCTGCCTTGGCCTCCCAAAGTGCTGGCATCACAGGCATGAGCCACC
>NW_012103749.1:0-271 GCF_000951045.1 Mandrillus leucophaeus | reverse complement strand
AGCCTGGCCTGGCCATGCTGGGTTCCCGGAGTTCAGCTTACAGGGACCAGGTGGCCAGCTGGAAGGGCAGACAGGCCACCTAGCACCAGATTCCAGGACCCCGAGAGAACTGGGGAACCAGAGTGCCTGGGGATTTGCAGACGGACTGTGAACTGGGCTGCACTTATCTTTCCCCGTCCCAGGCAAAAGCCATTTCCTCCCACGAAGCAGGAAAAATCTCAGCCAGCCTCTGGGATTTCACTGAAAACCCAGCACCACAAACCTCAAATAT
>NW_012103748.1:4968-5934 GCF_000951045.1 Mandrillus leucophaeus | reverse complement strand
CGCCTGTCAGCATCTCTCAGAACGCAGCATCCCTCAGAGCCTGCTGCTCTGGGCAGCACAGATTATCCTCCTTCCCAGCCTGCAAGAACTAAAGGAACCACACTGACAATAGGGGACAGACCTCTGCCCACCCAGATGCTGCAGATCCTCATCTCCTGCTCCACCTCCCTAGTTACTCCAAGCACACATCGTGGGCACTCACGTGCTCAGTGCCACTGCCCCTCAGCCGTCCTCTCTGCCCTCTTTGTGGACTGCCCACGACAACAGGCCATCAGTGGGGCTTCCTGCCTCTGCCACCGGTGCTGGTGTCCTGGATCCTGCACCTCTGCTGAGAGCTGGGCATGGAATTTCTGCACTGTGCTCATCCTAAAACCCTAGAAGGCCCAGGCTGTGCTGGATCTGTGGCCTGTTCTGGGGAGAATGTCCCATCTCTTGACCCTGACCTCCTAAGCAGCACTGCCTGAGTCCTGAGGCTCACACAGAGCCTCCTGAATATGGCTCTGCTTCTAGCCTGCACCCTTCTCCCCTGGAAACTGGAAACCCCGCCCTGAGGTAGGGGATGGAAGGAGCTTGGTGCATGCGTCCCCTTCCTCAGAATCATTTTTGTCTTTATCCCCAGGGGCCTGTTTTCTAAAATAAAGCCATTTCTTCTCCTTTAACCCATTGCATGTAACTCATGCAAATAGATAGTTACGGGAGGAATGACACCTTATGCTGCACACCAGGAGAACATGAGCCCTAGTTCCCATTCATTTAGAATACCTCTGCCTGTTTTACAGACAAAGAAACAGGCTCAGAGAGATGGCCCAAGTTGCCCAACTTTGCACTAAGAGGTAGCAGCTAAGAGGTAGGGATGGGGCAAGCAACTGTCCTTATGCTTCCAAAGATCTGTTTCCACCAGTGCCTCTTAACCTCTCCTGGGGAAGGGGCCAGACCTCTGCCCACCCAGATGCCACAGATCTTCAT
>NW_012103748.1:3046-4918 GCF_000951045.1 Mandrillus leucophaeus | reverse complement strand
GGGGAAGAACCCTTGAAGACTTGTGTTTACCTTTAAAGTTCATGGGACATTTGCAATCTGTTCCAACATATCTCTGTCTTGATTCTAATCCAGAAATATATTTTATATCCCTTGCCATCTGAGACCAAAAGAAGGGGAAAAAAACCTGCTTATTCTGTAGCTTCATGTACTCTCTGGTGCTGACCCAAAGTTGGGTCAGAGGGAGCCAGCCCCAGGTTGATGGTCCCAGAGGTACACACCACACTGTCTGTGGGTCAGGGGAGAATGTGCCCGGAGCAGAGTAAGGCCAACTGACCTGCTGCTAAAGGCCCAAGAGAATCAGGCTTAAGGGGAAGAGGAAGTGCCTGGATGTCATCTGCTGACAACAGGTGCAAAGAATGGGAAATTATCCTGGACTCTGACATCTTGCTTGTCTGAATGTGTCCCCCGAAGTTCACGTGTTGGAAACTTCATCCCTAATGCAGTGGTGTTGGGAGGTGGGGTCGATAGAAGGAATAGAATAGATCAGGTCATGAGGTCTCTGCCCTCACGAATGTATTATTGTCATTATCTTGGGAGGAGCTAGTTATCGCCAGAGTGGGCTTGTTAGAAAAGTGAGTTCAGCCCCCACTTGCCCTCTTGCTTTTACACCCTCTTGCCCTTCCTCCTTCCACCATGGGATGACACAGCACAAAGGCCCTCACCAGATGCTAGCACCTTGATATTGGACTTCTCAGCCTTCAGAACTGTGAGGAATAAATTTCTTTTCTTTATAAACTACCCAGTATTAACAGTATTTTGTTATAACAACGCAGAACGGACTATGACACACCTCCATTTTACAGATGGGAAAACTGAGACCCAGAGAGGGAAGGTGACTGCCCAAAGTCAGGTGACTCTGGTGACCTACCCAGAGAAGTGGTAGCTGAATCAGATCTTGTGTGCAGTCCAGGAATCTTTCCTCCATGGAGGCCACACTTTTCCATCACACAGGCTGAGCCCTGGGCCTTGGTGGTCTAGGTGATGCTGAACAAAGGCAGGCAGTTATGAGCTCTGTTCTTCAGGAACTCATGGGTCAGGGCTGGGAGGGAGGGATGGCAGCAAAGCCGGCTCCCCAGGTCCTGTTCAGTCACCTCCTTGCTGTGTGATCTCGGCCAGCAGCAGCAACCTCTCTGAGCTGGGGACTCATCAGCTCTGAAATAGGGACAGTTGTATACGATGAGGACCCAGTGGCATGCAGCAAAGTGGGAGCTTACCATAGTGCCCAGTGAGTGAACACTCTGCAGAGGTCACCCAGGATTTTACTTATGGTTTTGCATTTTGTCATCACGGTCATTCCTAGAGGCAAATTCAGGCTGGTAGAGGGGCTGGACAGAGCTTCAGAGCCAGGTGAGGGTTCATCTGGTTGGGGTTCAGGCAGGCTTTATGGGGGAGGCCGAGGCTGAGCCCTGAAGGATGGACAGGCAGAGTGTTCAGCATCCGAGAGGGGAGCAGGGGCTTCTCCATGAGCCAGGAGGTGGGAAGACTCCTGCCCGAAGCTCGGCAGCACAGGGCCGGGCACAGGCAGGGAGCCACTGGAAACACGGACAGGACCCGCTGCTGGCCCAGCTCCTGATATGGCAGACCATGATCTCATCCTCTACTCGCAGCAGCCCCATGAGGCAAGCATCATGATCCAAGGCACACATGGGGAAACTGAGGCTCACAGAGGTTAGGTAAATGCACCCAGTGAAATGTTGAGCCCCCTGCTCCATAAATGGTTGGTCTATGCTATTACTCTGATGAAGGAATAACAAGAGCCTTTGCTGAGCTCCTACTGTGTGCCCCAAGGCAGAAGTAAGGCTTTCCCAGGCCCATGTGCATAGTATGCCCAGCTTGCTCTGGAGGCCAAGG
>NW_012103748.1:0-926 GCF_000951045.1 Mandrillus leucophaeus | reverse complement strand
GGAAGGCTCCGCAACAGCTGGGGGCCATGAACTGTGGGTGCACCCAGCCTGCACAGGCACCTACATGAATGTGCTTTGTGAGTGTGTGCTGTGGGTGCGACCAGCCTGCGCGGGCACCTGAGTGTGCTTTGTGAGTGTGTGCTTCCAGCTGGCACAGGCATCTGGACAAGTATGCTTTGTGAGTGTGTGCTGTGGGCATGCCCAGCCTTCATAGGCACCTGGACAAGTGTGCTTCGTGTGTGGCTTGTGCAGGCACCTGCACAAGTGTGCTTTGTGAATGTGTGCTGTGGGCATGCCCAGCCTGCACAGGCACCTGGGTGTGTTTTGTGAGTGTGTGTTGTGGGTGCACCTAGCCTGCACAGGCACCAGGATGAGTGTACTTTGTGTTTGCTGTGGGTGCGCCCAGCCTGCACAGGCACCAGGATGAGTGTGCTTTGTGAGTGTTTGCTGTGGGTGCGCCCAGCCTGCACAGGCATCTGGACGAGTGTGCTTTGTGAGTGTGTGCTGTGGGTGTGCCCAGCCTGCACAGGCATCTATCTGACTGTGTTTTGTGTGTGTTGTGGGTGCGCCTAGAATGCACAGGTACCAGGATGAGTGTACTTTGTGAGTGTTTGCTGTGGGTGGGCCCAGCCTGCATTGGCACCTGCACGAGTGTGCTTTGTGAGTGTGTGTTGTGAGTGCGCCCAGCAGTGTATAAGTAAGTGGCATGTACCTGTGTTAGTCCGTGCACATGGTGTGAGTGTTGTGTGTGTATCTCCACCTCCCCTATTTTGCCTGTAACCATTGCCAGGCCCTCTCTGCTTCTGACTCCCTTTCTCTTCCATCCTCACCCCTCTGGGGATCAGGCAGAGCAGAGCTGAACTGGCCCTGTCCCTAGAAGGGGCCTCAGAGGTTGGCCTGGCCTGTCCACTCTTCTGCACATCTCC
>NW_012103747.1:6351-6852 GCF_000951045.1 Mandrillus leucophaeus | reverse complement strand
TATAATATATAGTTAGGCCAATAATATATACAATATATGGAAAAGAAATATATTTGCAAATGTCAGCACAAAGGTGGTGGGTGACCAAACTCACACTTTCCATTTACAAACTTACTGCAAAGCTGAAGTAATCAAAGCAGTGTGATATTGACACAAAGATAGACATATAGACCAACAGGATGGAACTGAGATGTGATAAATAAACACGTGCATATATAGCCAATTGAGTTTTGAGCAGCAAATAGACAACCACAGTGATTTTTAAATTAAATTAATTGTCAACACTTAAGGCTGAGGTGGGCAGATCACCTGAAGCCAGGAGTTTGAGAACAGCCTGGCCAACATGGTGAAACCCCATCTCTACTAAAAATACAAAAATTGGCCAGGTGTGATGGTGCACACCTGTAATCCCAGCTACTTGGGAGACTGAGACAGGCGAATTGCTTGAACCCAGAAGGTGGAGGTTGCAGTGAGTCAAGATCGTGGCACTTCGCTCCAACC
>NW_012103747.1:511-2776 GCF_000951045.1 Mandrillus leucophaeus | reverse complement strand
CCTAATGCACACTTCCATACCATATACATGTATGTTTGCATTTTACTCTTGCCTCACATTTGATGTGTCTGCAAATGGTCATCATGCTAGTAATATACATATATGTTACAAGCTTAATATAAAATGATAAGCTTAGTAAAAAACAAAAACAAAGGTTTGTTAAAAGTATTAAAATATACTGTCTATTTGCAACTATATAAACATATAGATACATAATAAGTATTGGTAACAATATAAAAGGCAAGGTTCTTTTAAAAGCATGCCAGTACTGTCTTCTCTAAGTCTTTAGCTTACTGAACTGGTTATTACCTTACCTCCTCATTTCTTATGATCTTGTTACTTGGATGAAATAAAGAGACAAACTCAGTTTACTAAGGTTGTAGAAGAGCCTTAAGTCCAATTTTTGTCTTCCCCTTGTGAGTACACTGATAACTTGATTTAATTGCTCAGCCCCTGTGAGGAAGCTTCCAGTGGAATTTCTCACTCTCTGCAAGCCAGGCATTGCAGACAACATTGAGATTGATACAACTGTACTTGTATCTCTGCATTTCCCTTCTTTCCTGAATATTGATCCTTCATATTCTAATTACCTTAGTAACCCTGCATTCCACTTTCATTTTTTCAGCCTCCTGGGACTACCTAAAACCCTGTCTACTTTACATTTCCTGTGAGGATTTCTGTTTGACTTCTCAACCTCGTATTCCATGCTGCTTATAACCAGCAAATCCTTGAAGGAAAAAAGTGAAAATGTCAGCTTCACCCTGGTAAGTTTCTGGTCCCTCTGGCATCCTGCTCCTCATATCGTGGTTGTCTCAGTAGCTCCTCCATGTCATCGGGTTTTTCAAAAAATGTTTCCAACTTTCTTAGTTTTTCCCAATGGTAGATTTGCTCTAGAGCAAACTAACCCATCAAACCCCAAAGTGGAATGTCTCTCATCTACTCTCCTTTTATTCCATCCTCTCTGAACTTCACATCCTTCTGTACTTTTTGGCTTAGTTAGAAACTTGAATCCCTCTTGTAGCCTCTCAAAAGTTATTTCTGGGACAGAAAGCTTAATACATCTCATGCAGCACAACTAAAGAGGAAGATTTTTCCTTCCATTCACCTGAATCCAGCCATGAAAAGAGCCTTTAGAGGAACAGAGTGATAGTCTCTGCCCTGGTTTTCCCTAATCTATACTAAATTAACATCAGTTTAGTCTTTGAGGCAGAGAAACACACGCAACTTTATATTAGGTCCTACATAATATTTTTAGTAATATTGTCAAGAGCCTCTAATTAGCATCCACTTTAGCCTTTAACTTAGAAAATCTTGGAGAACAGTGAAGGAAAAATCTATAGCAATTAGATTTCTCAGAGAACAATAAACACCCTTGGGACGAATGCCACTTTATTTACCAAGGATTTGCTTCTGTAACATGGCGTAAGAGCAGCAAGAAACAAAATCAAATAACCTCCTTTGCTTTTTACATGGCAGGCAAGGGCCATTTCATTAAATATCTGCACACGAGTCTACATTTTAACAGAGATGATGACGGATGTGTTTCTCTAAAGGGGGAGTGCTTTCCTGGGAGAGCTGTTTTTGAAAAGACAGAGGCCTTGGTGTGTGCCAGTTGCACCAGACACTGGCTTTTCCTGCTCTCTGTCACTGTTTGCAAACAGGAGTTTCACATTTAAGTCTATTCAGAATGCTTTGGATGTATGACTTGAATTGGGTGCTTATTTATGTATGTCTCCTAAAATGATACAGCTAGTGTATTTTCATTGTGTGAATAAAGCAACTCACATCACTCATCTGCTGGGTACACAGGTTAGGGTCTTAGGCCACATGGGCCTCCTCCTCCTGGTGCCGAGCACACACACACATGCAGCTGGGTTTTTGCGTTTTCCTTTTCCTTAGTTTGGATCACTCTTTCCCAAGCTCTATTCCCTGACTGGCTCCTTCTCCCTGTCCTGATTTCAGATTAAGTTTTTCTATAGAAAGACCTTCTCCCACGGTCGTCTGTTGATTAGTTTCTCCCTGTTGCTTATTCTCGGCCATGTTCCTTGCTTGTTTCTGCATTCTCCTTCTTAGTGTCTGTGACTGTTTAATCTGATTACTTGCCCCAGGCTCATCTCCCCTCAAGGTGTGAGCTCTTGAAGATTACAGCCTCTCCATGCCTGGCTCAGCTGGGCTTCCCATTGCCAGACTCATATCAAAGCAACAGCATGAACTTAATAAAATTAGCTGAATAAATCAATGATGGGATAGATAAACTGTATTTTA
>NW_012103747.1:0-265 GCF_000951045.1 Mandrillus leucophaeus | reverse complement strand
GAGTAGCTGGGACTACAGACGCCCGCCACCACGCCCGGCTAATTTTTTTTGTATTTTTAGTAGAGATGGGGTTTCACTGTGTTAGCCAGTATGGTCTCGAGCTGCTGACCTCGTGGTCCATCTGCCTCAGCCTCCCAAAGTGCTGGGATTACAGGCATGAGCCACCACGCCCGGCCTGATTCTGTTTTTCAAAAAACTATTATAACAAGATTCTTGAACTGGGTCTGAACTGAGATTCAGTCTCAGAAAACATTGCTCTCCACTT
>NW_012103746.1:3414-4618 GCF_000951045.1 Mandrillus leucophaeus | reverse complement strand
AGGATACAAAATCAATGTGCAAAAATCACAAGCATTCCTATACACCAATAACAGAGAAACAGAGAGCCAAATCATGAGTGAACTCCCATTTATAACTGCTACAAAGAGAATAAAATACCTACTAATACAACTTACAAGGGATGTGAATGACCTCTTCAAGGAGAACTACAAACAACTGCTCGAGGAAATAAGAGAGGACACAAACAAATGGAAAAAAAATTCTATGCTCATGGATAGGAAGAATCAATATCGTGAAAATGGCCATACTGCCCAAATTAATTCATACATTTAATGCTATCCCCATCAAGCTACCATTGACTTTCTTTGCAGAATTAGAAGAAACTACTTTAAATTTCATATGGAACCAAAAAAGATCTCGTGTAGCCAAGAAAATCCTAAGCAAAAAGAACAAAGCTGGAGGCATCATAATACCTGACTTTAAACTATACTACAAGGCTACAGTAACCAAAACAGCACGGTACTAGTACCAAAACAGGCGTATAGACTAATGGTACAGAACAGAGGCCTCAGAAATAATGCCACACATCTACAATTACCTCATCTTTGACAAACCTGACAAAAACAAGAAATAGGGAAAATATTCCCTATTTAATAGATGGTGTTGGGAAAACTGGCTAGCCATATGCAGAAAAGTAAAACTGAACTCCTTCCTTACATCTTATACAAAAATTAACTCAAGATGGATTAAAGACTTAAACATAAGGCCTAAAACCATAAAAACCCTAGAAGAAAACCTGCGCAATACCTTTCAGGACATAGGCATGGGCAAAGACTTTATGACTAAAACACCAAAAGCAATGCAACAAAAACCAAAATCGACAAATGGGATCTAATTAAACTAAAGAGCTTCTGCACAGCAAAATAAACTATCATCAGAGTGAACAGACAGCCTACAGAATGGGAGAAAAATTTTGCAATCTATCCATCTGACAAAGGGCTAATATCCAGAATCTACAAGGAACTTAAACAAATTTACAAAAAACAACAAACAACCCAATCAAAAAGTGGGGGAAGGGTACGAACAGACACTTCTCAAAAGAAGACCTTTATGCGGCCAACAAACATATGAGAAAAAGTTCATCATCACTGGTCTTTAGAGAACTGCAAATCAAAACCACAATGAGATATCATCTTACACCAGTTAAAATAGCGATCATTAAAAAGTCAGGAAACAGGCTGGGCA
>NW_012103746.1:0-387 GCF_000951045.1 Mandrillus leucophaeus | reverse complement strand
TTTGTTTTGTTTTAATAGATCTTTGAAATTTATATTGGATCCTGGACATTGTCTGTGAAAAATTATAGAGGTTCTGGATAGTGTTACATGCCTCAGATGAGGGTTAAATTTTGTTCTGGCGGATCACATTGAACCTGTCAAAGGTCAATTTTAAGCTTGGTAGGGCTGATCTACTGCGGTGTTGCTGTTACTTCTAGACCAGAGGTCAACAAACCTTTGCTGTAAAGGGCCGGATAATAAATACTTCAGACTTTGAAGGCCGTATGTTCTGTGCCATAACTATTAAACTTTGCTGTTATAGCAGAAGAGCAGTGATAGACAACATGTAATTAAATGAGCTTGGCTACATTCCAATAAAACTTTATTGACACTAACTTTTAAATTTCA
>NW_012103745.1:1493-3393 GCF_000951045.1 Mandrillus leucophaeus | reverse complement strand
CTGGTGATACCCAGGCAAACGGGGTCTGGAGTGGACCTCCAGCAAACTCCAACAGACCTGCAGCTGAGGGACCTGTTAGAAGGAAAACTAACAAACAGAAAGGAATAGTATCAACATCAACAAAAAGGACATTCACACCAAAACCCCATCTGTAGGTCACCAACATCAAAGACTAAAGGTAGATAAAACCACAAAGAAGGGAAGAAACCAGAGCAGAAAAGATGAAAATTCTAAAAAACAGAGCGCCCCTTCTCCTCCAAAGGAATGCAGCCCCTCACCAGCAACGGAACAAAGCTGGATGGAGAATGACCTTGACTAGTTGACAGATGTAGACTTTAGAAGATCAGTAATAAACTTCTCTGAACTAAAGGAGGATGTTTGAATCCACTGCAAGGAAGCTAAAAACTTTGAAAAAAGATTAGACAAATGGCTAACTAGAATAACCAGTGTAGAGAAGACCTTAAATGACCTGATGGAGCTGAAAACCATGGCACGAGAACTACAAGATACATGCACAAGCTTCGGTAGCCAATTCAATCAAGTGGAAGAAAGGGTATCAGTGATTGAAGATCAAATAATGAAATAAAGCTAGCAGAAGGCAAGAAATAACTAAGATCGGAGCAGAACTGAAGGAGATAGAAACACAAAAACCCTTCAAAAAATCAATGAATTCAGGAGCTGGTTTTTTGAAAAGATTAGCAAAATTGATAGACCAAGTGCAAGACTAATAAAGAAGAAAAGAGAGAAGAATCAAAGAGAAGCAATAAAGAATGATAAAGGGGATATCACCACCTATCCCACAGAAATACAAACTATGATCAGAGAATACTATAAACACCTCTATGCAAATAAACTAGAAAATCTAGAAGAAATGCACAAATTCCTGGACACATATACCCTCCCAAGACTAAACCAGGAAGAAGTGGAATCTCTGAATAGCCAATAACAGGTTCTGAAATTAAAGCAATAATTAATAGCCTACCAACCAAAAAAAGTCCAGGAACAGATGGATTCACAGCCAAATTCTACCAGAGGTACAAAGAGGAGCTGGTATCATTCTTTCTGAAACTATTCTAATCAATAGAAAAAGAGGGAATCCTCCCTAACTCATTTTTGAGGTCAGCCATCATCCTGATACAAAAACCTGGCAGAGACAAAACAAAACAAGATAATTTTAGACCAATATCGCCGCTGAACAGTGATGTGAAAATCCTCAATAAAATACTGGCAAACTGAACCCAGCAGCACATCAAAAACCTTATCCACCACAATCAGGTCAGCTTCATCCCTGGGATGCAAGGCTGGTTCAACATACAGAAATCAATAAATGTAATCCATCACATAAACAGAATCAATGACAAAAACCACATGATTATCTCAGTAGATGTAGAAAAGGCCTTCAACAAAATTCAACAGCCCTTCATGCTAAAAACTCTTAATAAACTAGATATAGATGAGACATATCTCAAAATAATAAAAGCTGTTTATGACAAACCCACAGCCAATATCATACTGAATGGGCAAAAACTGGAAGCATCATTCCCTTTGAAATCTGGCACAAGACAGGGATGCCCTCTCTCACCACTCCTATTCAACATAGTGTTGGAAGTTCTGGCCAGGGCAATCAGGCAGAAGAAAGAAATAAAGGGTATTCAATTAGGAAAAGAGGAAAACTAACTGTCCCTGTTTACAGATGACATGATTGTGTATTTACAAAACCCCATCATCACAGCCCCAAATCTCCTTAAGCTGATAAGAAACTTCAGCAAAGTCTCAGGATACAAAATTAATGTGCAAAAATCACAAGCATTCCTATACACCATTAACAGACAAACCGAGAGCCAAATCATGAGGAACTCCCATTCACAATTGCTACAAACAGAATAAAATACCTAGGAAT
>NW_012103745.1:0-318 GCF_000951045.1 Mandrillus leucophaeus | reverse complement strand
TGGCAATTCCTCAAGGATCTAGAACTAGAAATACCATTTGACCCAGTGATCCCATTACTGGGTATATACCCAAAGGATTATAAATCATGCTACTACAAAGAAACATGCACACATATGTTTATTATGGCACCATTCACAATAGCAAAGACTTGGAATCAACCCAAATGTCCATCAGTGATAGACTGGATTAAGAAAATGTGGCACATAGACACCATGGAATACCATGCAGCCATAAAAAAGGATGAGTTCATGTCCTTTGCAGGGACATGGATGAAGCTGGAAACCATCATTCTGAGCAAACTATCTCAAGGACAGAAA
>NW_012103744.1:1217-1745 GCF_000951045.1 Mandrillus leucophaeus | reverse complement strand
AACAAAGAGAAAGAATCTTTCGGAGAAACTTCTTTGTGTTCTGTGAAATCATCTCACAGAGTTACAACTTTCCCCTCAAGAAGGCTTTCGCTAAGACAGTTCTAGTGGAATTTGCAAAGTGATATTTGGAAGCCTATAGATGGCTATGGTGAAAAAGAAAACATCCTCAGAGAAAAACTAGAAAAAACTTTCTGAGAAACTTCTCTGTCGTGTGTGACTTCCATTCACAGAGTTACATCTGTATTTCGTGGCTCTCTCTGCTAACCTTATTTCTGTGGAATTGAGAACAGATATTTCGGATCCCTTTGAAGAGAATAGGGACAAAGGGAATATGCTCCGATAACAAAGGGAAAGAAGCTTTCTGAGAAACTTCTTTGTGTTACGTTAAATCATCTCACAGAGTTACTCCTTTCCCCTCAAGAAGGCTTTCGCTAAGACAGTTCTTGTGGAATTTGCAAAGTGATATTTGGAAGCCCATTGAGGGGGCTGGTGAAAAAGGAAATATCCTCCGATGAAATCTGGAAAGAA
>NW_012103744.1:649-906 GCF_000951045.1 Mandrillus leucophaeus | reverse complement strand
TGTTAATTCATCTCACAGAGTTACAGCTTTCCCAGCAAAAAACCGCGGCTATGCTTGTTCTTGTGGAATTAGCAAAGTGATATTTCGAAGCCCATAGAGGTCTATGGTGAAAAAGAAAATATATTCAGAGAAAAACTGGAAAGAAGCTTTCTGAGAAACTGCTTTGTGATGTGTGACTTCCACTCGCAGAGTTACATCTGTGTTTCGTGGATCTCTTCGCTAGCCTTATTTCTGTGCAATCTGAGAACAGATATTTC
>NW_012103744.1:0-599 GCF_000951045.1 Mandrillus leucophaeus | reverse complement strand
AAATATCCTCCGATAACAAAGAGAAAGAAGCTTTCTGACAAACCTCTTTGTGTTCTGTGAAATCATCTCACAGAGTTACAGCTTTAACCTCAAGAAGCTTGTCGCTAAGACAGTTCTTGTGCAATTTCCAAAGTGATATTTGGAAGCCCTTATAGGGCTATGGTGAAAAAGGAAATATCCTCCGATGAAATCTGGAAAGGAGCTTTTTGAGAAACTTCTTAGTGTTCTGTTAATTCATCTCACAGAATTACAGCATTCTCCTCAAGAAGCCGCCCGCTAAGTCTGTTCTTGTGGAATTCGGAAAGTGATACTTGGAAGCCCATAGAGAGCAATGGTGAAAAAGGAAATATCCTCAGAGAAAAACTGGAAAGAAGCTTTCTGAGAAACTGCTTTGTCATCTGTGACTTCAACTCACAGAGAGACATCTGTATTTCGTGAATCTTTTTGCTAGCCTTATTGCTGTGGAATCTGAGAACACATATTTCGGATCCCTTTGAAGACTATAGGGCCAAAGGAAATATCCTCCGATAAAAAAGAGAAGGAAGCTTTCTGAGAAACTTTTTGTGTTCCGTGAAATCATCTCACAGAGTTACAGCTTT
>NW_012103743.1:3286352-3297893 GCF_000951045.1 Mandrillus leucophaeus | reverse complement strand
AAACACTGCATGTTCTCACTCATAGGTGGAAATTGAACAATGAAATCACTTGGACACAGAAAGGGGAACATCACACACCGGGTCCTATTGCGTGTGGAGGGGAGGGATGGCATTAGGAGATATACCTAACGTAAATGACGAGTTAGTAGGTGCAGCACACCAACATGGCACATGAATACATATGTAACAAACCTGCACGTTGTGCACATGTACCCTAGAACTTAAAGTATAACAATAATAAAAACAAGTTCTTATGCACAAATGGTGTTCATATGAAAAAAAAAAAAAAGAGAATTGAACTTCAACCCTTGCCTAAAATTCATTTGAAGTGAATTATAGACCTAAATATAAAAGCTAAAACCATAAAACTTTTGTGATTTAAAAGCATAGCTGATGATCTTCATTATTGGGGATAGACGCAGATATCTTAAACAGCTCATACAAAATGTAACTATAAAAGACAAAACATGCTAATATGGCCTCCTCAAAATTAAAAAAAGTCTTTTCATCAAAAGACACCATTGAGAAAATGAATAGAAAAGTTATAGGCTGTGAGAAAATATTAATAAATATTCAATAAAGTACTATTTACCCTGGGTATATAAATAAGTCCTATAACTCAAACATAAAAAGTCCAACAACTCAATAAAAAGTAGGCAAAATATTTATACACTCTTTACAAAAGAAATATGCAAATGACCAAGAAGCAAATCATAAAGTGCTTAATATTATTAGTCATCATAGAAGTGCAAATTAAACCACAAGAAGATATAACTACACACCTAAGAAAATGGCCAAAATTAAATATACCAGTAACATTAGAAGTTGACAAGGATGTGGAACAATCAGAACTCTTATATTCTTGGTTATAAAGAATATAATCAAGGGGTATATATTATAAAATGGTACAACTACTTCAGGGAAAGTTCTGACAGATTCTGATAAATGTAAATACATACTTACTTTGATCCAGCAAATCCAATCATTCGAGAAATAAAAATATACATTCACACAACAATTTGTACATGAATGTTCATGGAGGTCTCCTCCTCCTCCTCCTTCTCTTCCTTCTTTTTCTTACTAATAACAACAGAAATTTATTGCTCACAGTTCTGGAGGCTGGGAAGTAGAAACAACCTATATGCCCACCAACTGATGACTGAATAAATAAAATGTTGGCTGGGCATGATGGCTCATGCCTATAATCCCAGCACCTTGGGAGGCCCAGGTGGGTGGATCACTTGAGGTCAGGAGTTTGAGACCAGCCTGGGCAAAATAGCAAAACTATTAGTTTCTACTAAAAATACAAAAAAAAAAAAAAAAATTTAGCTGCGTCTGGCAGCAGGCACCTGTAAATCCCAGCTACTCAGGAGGCTGAGGCAGGAGAATCCATTGAACCCAGGAGGCAGAGGTTGCAATGAGGTGAGATCATGCTACTGCATTCCAGCCTAGGCGACAGTGTGAGACTCCATCTCAAAAGAAGTGTATGCATGGACATATTTCTGGGGTTTCTGATGCATGCTGCAACATGGATGAACCTTGAAGATACTATGCTAGATGAAAGATCTAGTAATAAAAGGTGACATATTGTATGATTTCATTTGTATGAAATGTCTAGAATAGGCAAGTCTATAGAGACAGAAAGTAGATTGTTGGTTTCCTAGTACTAGGTGGCGAAAAGAACATGCGGAGTGAGGATGGGAAGGGAAGTGACTGCTAATAGGAATGTTTTCTGGGGGAGTGATGAAAATATGAAATCAATTGTGGTGATGGTTTCATAGCTCTGTGAATACTATATGCTGCAAAACAATGAATTGTGCATTTTAAATAGGTGAATTTTATGGTATATCTCAATAAAGTTGTGATTATAAAAGTTGTCAAGGATAACATCTAGGTGGTGGGTATATGGTGTTTGCTGTTGTTATTTCAATTTTACTGTATATTTGAAAACTTTTAAAATAAAAAAATCCTAGAGAAGGTGTTGATTGCAATTGTGTGAATTTTAGAGATTCCCATGAAGAAAACTGATATCTGTATTTAGTCTTTGCAGCTAGAAATAGATTACTCACAGTTTAAGCACCTCTTCAGCATCATTGATAGCTATCTCAGGCTACTTCTGATGAGTGTGTGCCAGGACCCACAATTCCATCATTGCACAGCTCTGGATGTTATGAAGTTCTTCCTTACAAACTATTGAGACAAAAATCCTCATCACTACCTCATTAGAACTGGTTGTTAGCTTCTTGAAACTTCTTTCACATTTCATTCGATCGTATGGGAAGACAACAGTTATAAGTCTATCAGTTTCTAGTTTCTCAGGCTTTACCTGCCTGATCCTTCCAGCTGTTTTTTGTTTGTTTGTTTGTTTGTTTTTTGCTTTGTTTGTTTGTTTGTTTTTTGTTTGTTTTGCTTTGCTTTGCTTTGTTTTTTGCATGATTCTGAGACCCTTCACGATCTGGATGACCTTTCTTTGAAAGTCTTTGATTTCCCCTAAACTCCCAAGTATAACAAGAAAGGAACAGTATAGTCCAGGTAAGGTCTGATTAGCACAATAAATAAATTGTCTCCTTCCTTATCCGACAGCTTTTACTTCTGTTAACACAGTCTAGAATTACAATAGCTTTTCTACGTAACCATAGCTCACTGCTATAGAATTTAAAGCCCTTCAGTCTATTTCCATGCATTACGCTAATTATGGTATGCTTCTCTCTATACCTGAAATGACCTTTTATTAAAAACTCAAGGACATTTCTCAGCAAGTGTTTTCAGAATGCTAAGTGTCTCAATGCTTGGTTTAGTGGCCACCTACCTTTGAGAGAGCTGCTTTTCTGAATTTGCGTCATTTTCATGATGAATAAAGCATGGAGAATCACTCTCAGCTGGTAGCGATATTCATAGACTTCCCAGATTGGAAGAGACCTTAAAAGACTGTCTCATCCCTCCTCCTGTCACCAAGTATGATGATATCTACACTAATTCTCTTCAGAGAGAGGGCAGCAGCTGCCACCAATCTACCCAGATCTCTAGGCTGTCCCTCTGTGACCCAGTCTCAGGGTAGCATATTCCTGTTGATTAAGAGTTTTGAGAGCCTTGGATGAATGCAGTACTGAAATTAGCAGGAAGTAGTGGAAATAATTCGCCTGCACTCAGCGTCTTCTGCCGACAGCATCTGCCAAACGAGGGGAATTGCGGGCAGGCAGAGATGCTGTGCACTCCATGGGTGATGAGGGGGCTTGGAGCTCCCTGCACCATGGGCAGATAATTACTTACTCCCAGTCATCCACTTGGAGATGATTCTATGTATAGAACTCCACCTCGCCACGTGGTGTCCATAGCCCACAGAGGAAAAGATTTTCCAAGGAAAGTAGGTCAGCGCAGTTCCTGGATAGAGAGGGTCACTTCACCTATTGTCTGGGTCAGTTCCAAGACCTACAGTCTCTTACTGCTAAGAGGCTGAGAGCTATAGTGCAGGGAGATTTAACTTGCTCTCTTGCTCTTAGTATTATACTCCTGTTAATTTCTTAGATTTTGCACTATTTTTGCCATATATAGTATCACAGAACTAAAGGTAAGATGTGGGTCATGAGATTCCAAAATTTGCCCGTGAGTTGTGAGATTCACAAAGCATTAACTACCCCAAAATTTATATTAATAATTGTGGTAATTTTAACATATTTCCACCAATTTTTTGAGACTCCTCCCTCTAGGATATGAGGCTTCATTCCCCTCCCCTTGAATATAGGCTGGAGGCTGGAATTAGTGATTTGCTTCTAACAAATGGAGTGTGGCAAGGGAAAACTGGGAACTTTACGATGGAGAGCTGGCAGACACTGCCTTGACCAAACAATTAAGGTTAACAGCAATGGTAACATTGATACTTCGTACCCAGAATTGGCTTCACAGATGTGTAACCTGTGCAGCCAGACAGCTCCATGCTTGGTAAGGCCCGCACACTTGGTTTAATGCTCTGCTCTTGGCGTCTTGAAATTCTTAATAATTTTATCTTTGGACTTATGTTCTATGAATGATGAGTGAAGTGTGATGGGAAAATGGAGCTTGTCTGTGAGCAGAGAGGATAATCTACAATTTGAATGTCTACTAGTCTTTGCCACCTGATTTACAAATAGCTAGGATGCCCACAAGCACAGGATTTCAGGGAGCCCATGGTGCATGGAAGTTCAGTCCAAAGCAAGTACAAGGGAAATGTTAATACACTTAGTAACATCTATGACTTAGTAAGCAGGGACACTGACAGCACTTAGAAACCATACTTCCTTTCAAACAAGAACATTCTTTGAACAGAGAAGGAAAGCAGAGGTGTTCTCTGAAACATAAATCACCATGAAATCCTACATATCCTTTTTTACCCATGTTACTTCCATGTTTCAGCTAATTATGCTGAAAATGATATAACAAAAGGAAAGTGAAATGTAGGGCAACCAATGTTTCTTTGCTTTTCAGTCCTTTCTTATTCATCAATAAACTGCAGGTGGAGTGTTGGTAGAATATGTGCATATCAAGATGCAAAATAAAAAACAGTTGAGTTCATTTTGTGCATCATCTCTGTTGTTTGGGTAAAAATGAGACACATTCATGTGCAAACTTCAAAATACTAATTGTGCAATTTTGGTGATTCTGCATATGAGTTAAATGCTCTTATATATGTACTTAAGACTGTCATTGCACAATATAAAGATAAATAATAAAATTTGTTAATAATTTAAAATGTTATATTTTATTTAGAATACTATTAGCAAATAAAAAACATCATGACAAGTTGAGAGATAAAAGCTTTATGTATTATTGTCTTTAATACATTTTTTTCTGCTTTTTGAACAAGTGGCTTTCCGTTTTTACTTTTACTGGTCCCTGCAAATTATGCAGCCAGCCCTAGCTATACACCTAATATGATGGTATCTCCTCTTTGATAGACCTCCTCAAAATACTTAACTCTGGTATAACCATAAATATCTAATGAACCCAAACTGAGGGACATTCTCAAAACACATGAACAATACCCTTCAAATGTGTCAAGATCATGAGACACAAAAGAAAGACCAAAAAACCATCACAGATTGTAGGAGATTAAGGAGATAAAATGATGTAATATAACAGGGTATTAGATTATGGAACAGAAAAAAATGACATTAGTTATTATAGAACAGAAAACAATGACATTAGTAAAAAAAAAAAAAAAAAAACTGTTAAAATCCAAATAAAAGTCTTTGTTTTAGTTAATAGTATTGTACTCATGTTCGTTTCTTAGTTTTAATAAATGAATCATGGGCATTAAATTGTTAACGAGAAGTTGGGTGGCAAGTATACAGGAACTCTGTACTATCATTGCAATTCCTCTGTAAATCTAAAGTTATTTTAAAAGAACTTTTTTAAAAACGTTATTTTCAGGTCTACTATGTGCAGAAAACCACTATCAATGTGTTCATGTATGTATTCTCCTTTAATCCTGGTAACAGCATGATGCTGTATATGCATAAGCTCCATTTCACAATCAGGAGGAGGAAAACAAACTCAGAATGTCGAAGGAACCATCTGAAACTATAAATATCTAAAATAATGCAGTCTTAATCCCAAGTCTAATGATCTCTTTGTGCTCTGAACTTATTATTTATTCCTCATTGTCTCCCAAATAAAATCTGAAGTCATGGGTCTTGTAAACCTAGGTTTTCCTTATCTTGCTTTAGTTCCAGACTTAAATTATTTTCCACTGTATTGCTTCACACATGCAGCTTCCCAGTAAATTTAGCTCCTCTCTGATCAGTAGACACAGCCTGTATTTTCCCTGCTTTATGTTCACATTCACATTCCTCCTTCGCCTACCTTTCCCTTTCTTCTCTACCTGAAATGTCCACAAGCCCAAATTTCACTTGACCTTTATGCTGCAGCTCTAGAGCTCCTTTCTCCTTTAAATCTTCCCTTCTCTTTCCTCTGGAAGTGGTCTCTCTCTCTCCCCTTAAATTTAATACCATGATGTGAATTCCATATGATTCAGAATAACAAAAATGATACCAACACGTGATATTAGTAAGCATTTACTAAGATCATGCATGTATAATCTCACTGAATCCCCACAACTGTCCTCTAAAGTCAATATTATTGTTATATCTACTTTACAGATTAAAAACTGAGGTTTGTAGAATTTAAGCAAATTGCACAAGGTCACAGAGTACCAATAATGATACCACAAAATTATATAATTTATGGATAACAGATTTTTATTTTAAAACATATATTTGATAAATAAAAACTATATATATTTAGTTTGTATACATTTATATATTAATATTCATATATATTTATATAGTATTATATATATATTCGAGTTGTACAATGTGATAATTAGGCATACATGTACACTGTATAATCATGACCAGAACGAAATTAACACATGCATTGATACCCATAGTTACCGTTTTTGCTTTCTGTGTGTTTGTAGTAAGGACACTTAAAATCTTCTTATCAAATTTGAAGTAAACAATACAATATTATTAACAACAATCACCAAGTTTTACATTAAATCTTTATAACTTATTCATCTTATAATTGGATGTTTGTATCCTTTGACCAACATCTCACCATTTTCCCCACCTTCTAGCCCCTGGCAACGACTGTTTTACTCTGTTTCTACTAGTTCAATGTTTTTAGATTCCTTAAAGGCCAACTAACTGACCAGCCATCTAATGCTTGGATTTTCTTTAGGGTATCAGAAGCCTGAGACCCCAAATGATGAAAATGGCTTCTCCAAGGTTACAAAACAAGTCAATCATAGAGATGAATTACAACCCAACAATCCTAACACAGAGTTCTCTCTGACATGCCAGGCTGCAGTTTCACATATTTTTGTCTGTAAATATCTTCAGCCCATCAGAAGTGCTAGCAGACTATCATGGCAACTCAAAGATGAAGGCTTCCCACTATCCTCAGGAGAGTGGAAACTGCCTGTGCTTGAGAGAATTTTTGACCTATAGCAGTGGTATTCAATCTCTAGTACCCAGACCAGCAGCAGTAGCATCACCTGGCCACTTGCTTGAAATGCAAATTATTGAGTCCCACCCAAGACTCACTAAATTACGAACTCTGAGGTTTGGGGCCCAGGACTCTGCTTAATAAGCTTTCTGGGTAATGACATTATTTGCTAAAGTTTGAGAACTACCATACTAGGGCAGATTCTGTGGCACAAACAGAGATGTATGTTACCAACAGCAACAATTCTGTGAGCCATCTGAGCTACTGTAGTTGGATTTTTTGTTTCATGAGGCAACTGGTTTTCCTTTTCCTTAATAGACCACTTGTCCATTAGCATCTGAATTGAGAGAAACAGGTGAGAGGAATATTTCCAGCTGGAGCAGGGTCAGCATCTTGGCTTTAGCTGCCTCAAATCTATTCTTTCCCTTCCTCCTGGATGAGACTTGCCATATGGGTGCTCAGTATAAAAAGGTTAATGCAGAAAATGTAAAGGATTCTTTTTATGGGTATGAGAAACAGTGCATTCTTCAGGATCTTGCTAATGCAGCGGTGCCTTGATCTTCCTACCCTGAAAGGGAAGATTGAATTATGTTTTTAAATCTTTTCTTCTTCTGTAATAAAATTGCATCCACATTTGGCTTTTGAAGTGTCTCCCTCTGTTGGTGGAGTCTCCTTCCCTGCCCCATTGATGTTGACGTTGTCTTGATAAATTGTCTGGACCAGTGGAATGTTGACAGATATAACATGAGTGGAAGCTTTAAATTTGTTTGTATATCATTTTTGTCTTCATCAGTTTAGGCTGATATGACAAATACACTATAGGCTAGGTGGCTTAAATAGCAAACATTTATTTCTCATAGTTCTGTAAACTGGAAAGCTAAAGATCAAGGTACAGGCAGATCTAGTGCTTGGTAAGGCACTCTTCCTGATTTTCAGATGGCTGTCTTCTTGTATGATCACACGACAGAGTCAGAATAGAGAAGCAGCAAGCACTCTCATGACTATTTGTATAAGAGCACTAATTTTATCATGCAGCTCCACCCTCATTCTGTAATTACTTCTTCAAGGCCCCATCTTTAAATACCATCACAATGGGGATTAGGGTTTTAACATATGAATTTTAGAAGACTACAAAAATTCAGTCCATAGCATATATCATAATCCCATTAATCTCATAGAGCCACCATAAAAAGAGTATGTCCCAGATAGCCAAAGAGAGGTATGGGGCATATGGATCATAACTGAACCCAATTCTTAGCATAAAGCTAAGCCCAAATGATCTCAGTGAAGCAGTACCAACTCAAGTCTTCATGAGCAAGAAAATAAATGTTTGTTGCAAGTCATTGAGCTTTTTACCAGCAGTAACTACTACGCTGAGAGAGTCTCAGGACCTACCAAAGATATGTACTGCAGCCGACCTTCACAAAAGAAGACAAATATAAGCAGCTCTGGGCCCTTCATAAGGAGGTCTTAGAATATGATCATAACAATTACCAAAGGGAATTCTGCTTCTGCTTAGGATGTGTAAGTTCAAGACAGACCATTGTGTCCACAACTAAAACTAACAGAAAATAGGCTGGGCGCGGTGGCTCATTCCTGTAATCCCAGCACTTTGGAAGCCTGAGGCAGGCAGATCATTTGAGGTTAAGAGTGCAAGACCAGCCTGGCCAACAGGTTGAAACCCTGTCTCCACCAAAAAATACAAAAATTAGCCGGGCGTGGTGGTACATGCCTATAATCCCAGCTACTCAGGAGGCTGAGGCACGAGAATCACCTGAACCTGGGAGGCAGAGGTTGCAGTGAGCCGAGATCATGATACTACACTCCAGCCTGGGCAAAAGAGCAAGACCCTGTCTAAACAAACAAACAAACAAGCAAACAAAGCCGGAAAAAAAAAAAAAGAACAGAAAATAGTATATAGGTTTCAAAGACATTAGTTACCTACAAACACAAAGAAATCTAAAAGAATTAAATTCCAGAGAGAGTGGAGCCTTTCTGTGCGAGCAGACAATAGTGTCTGCTTTCTTCCCTGGCAGTATCTGCCATGTCTACTCCTGAAAGGGTGGAAGACTATACCTTCCTTCCACAGACAGTCCTATAGGGGTCAGGGATAAGCCAGCAAATCTTTTCAATCCATTGTGCCAGGCCATGTGAAAATTAAATTTGTGAGACTCCAACTCCAACAACACAGCACTAATTCTCCCCACCCACTGATTCTTCCCCACTGGACTTTGGCTAAGTGCATGGTCAAATTTTGGGAGGTGGAGGGCTGGGATGGAAAGAGAACAATTTCCTTTTATATTATGGTCCTCAGAGCTCAAAGTCCTCCTAGAGATGGGGGCTGGTAATAATTGCAAGACCTTATCTTGGCCATACACATTTGAAACAAGAGGTGAACTAAAAGTAAATAAAGCTGTAGCCCAGATGTGGCCTAACTCAACCCATGATTGAATCTAATTGAAGTCATCATTCCTTTACTCTGGTTTTCTGACTTAGTAAAGAGTTTGTCCCTCTGGAATAAACTAATATTTTCTCCAGTCCCTAAAGTTGTTTAAATCACAATATATGGCATGCAATAAAATTTCAAGTTATGCAAAGGAGCAGGAAACTGTTACCCATAAACAAGAGGGGAAAATAGCCAAAACAGCAGACCCATGCATGACCCAGATATTAGAATTAGCAGATAATGGCCTCCAAAAAACTACTGTAAATATTAAAAGAACTTAGAAGAAAAAAAATAGATTAAAAAAAGAATTTGATAGAGAAACAGAATCTCTTATAACAGATCTGAATATACTCATTAAAACTAATAATTATATTGGACACGTCTAACAACAGACCTGACACAGTCGAATAAAGGAATAATAAATTCAAAGACAAATCAATAGAAATTATCCAACCTGAAGCACACACAGAAAAAACAAAATGAAAAAGACACATGTAGGACAATAACAAATGGTATAATTGGAGTCCCAGAAGGAGAGAATAGAACAGAAGAAATATTAAAAGAGATAATGTTGAAGGATTTCCCAAGATTTAGGAAATAGGCCAAACTATAGGTTCAAGAATATCTTGGAAACTCAATCAAACTGAAGATAATCCTAGCCAATCTCAAGGTGCCAGAGGTGATCACTGGGTATGTTAATTTCCCCTTGCACTGGAATCTGTCTTCCCTCCATTAAGTCTTACGGACTGACATCCAGACTTTACCGCCTACTCTAGTGGAACCCTCACTGTACTGAAGAGATCCAGCATGGGAGCTACCAATGCCACTGTGTTAGTTCATTTTGCATTTCTATAAAGGAATGCCTGAGGCTGGGTAATTTATAAAGAAAAGAGGCTTATTTGGCTCATGGTTCTGCAGGCTGCAAGCATGAAACCAGCATCTGATTCTGGTGAGGCCTCATGAAGTTACCAATCGTGATGGAAGATGAAGGGGGAGCTAGCATATCACATGGTTACAGAGGGAGCAAGAGAGAGAGGAAAGAGGTGCCAGGCTCTTTTAAACAACCAGATCTCATGTGAACACATAGAGTAAGAACTCACTCATTACCATGAGGACAGCACCAAGTCATTCATGAGGAGTCCACCCCCATGACTCAAACACCTCCCACTAGGCCCTACCTCCAACATTGGAGGTCACAATTCAATAGGAAATTTGGAGGAGACAAAACATCCAAACCATATCAATCTGTGCCACTGTCTAAGTCAGACTAATCTGAGCCCACATAAAGTCATCAAGGGAAGTGGTGTTTGGTTATTCTTTGAATAAAAATGCCACTTGTGTAGTAAACTGGATTCAGAGGCAATCCCTGCATAAATGGCCAGTGATCTCTAATTTGCCATGAAGCCAAGTTTTTGCCCAGTAGGAATACTTTTAATTAGCTAACTAAACTAATAGGATTAAAAAAATGAAAGAACTAGTTAATTCAAAACAAGAGAAAAATAAAGCATTAGATTTACAGGTGAAAAAACTGCATAATAAAGACACCATATAGGCCTAGAAGAAATAACCCATGGAGCCATCCCAGATTTCTAATTCATTCAATCTGTGCAAGATATAGAGCATGCAACTCTGTGCAAGATACAGAGCATGAAAGTTACATTTGCAAGGTACTACAACAAATGCTTCTAGAGTTTATCTTGTCTTTGCCAACATAAGCAAAGTTATGGGCCAGCTGGAACAAGCCCATCTATTTACCCCATGGTTAGTCTCTGTCTGGGACCCAATTCTGCCATACATAGCCCACTGAAATGATCCTATGGCCTAAAGTTCCTATAACATCAGGAAGCTGCTCTGGAGCCCTCTTCTTCCCTTGCTCCATGCTGCAGGTCCTAATCATTGTGAACACACACACACACACACACACACACACACACACCCACCAACCTCATAAGCCATTTTTAGGTATGCCTTTTAGGTATTAATTCAAATGAACAAATATTAACTGAACACCAATGCTGCACAAACCACTGTACTACTTGAGGTAAGTACATACAATAAATAAATACTTTTTGTATGAAAACTCAGATTCATCAATAGAGGAAGTCCAGGGA
>NW_012103743.1:3278490-3286302 GCF_000951045.1 Mandrillus leucophaeus | reverse complement strand
ACTGACATCCAGACTTTACCGCCTACTCTAGTGGAACCCTCACTGTACTGAAGAGATCCAGCATGGGAGCTACCAATGCCACTGTGTTAGTTCATTTTGCATTTCTATAAAGGAATGCCTGAGGCTGGGTAATTTATAAAGAAAAGAGGCTTATTTGGCTCATGGTTCTGCAGGCTGCAAGCATGAAACCAGCATCTGATTCTGGTGAGGCCTCATGAAGTTACCAATCGTGATGGAAGATGAAGGGGGAGCTAGCATATCACATGGTTACAGAGGGAGCAAGAGAGAGAGGAAAGAGGTGCCAGGCTCTTTTAAACAACCAGATCTCATGTGAACACATAGAGTAAGAACTCACTCATTACCATGAGGACAGCACCAAGCCATTCATGAGGAGTCCACCCCCATGACTCAAACACCTCCCACTAGGCCCTACCTCCAACATTGGAGGTCACAATTCAATAGGAAATTTGGAGGAGACAAAACATCCAAACCATATCAATCTGTGCCACTGTCTAAGTCAGACTAATCTGAGCCCACATAAAGTCATCAAGGGAAGTGGTGTTTGGTTATTCTTTGAATAAAAATGCCACTTGTGTAGTAAACTGGATTCAGAGGCAATCCCTGCATAAATGGCCAGTGATCTCTAATTTGCCATGAAGCCAAGTTTTTGCCCAGTAGGAATACTTTTAATTAGCTAACTAAACTAATAGGATTAAAAAAATGAAAGAACTAGTTAATTCAAAACAAGAGAAAAATAAAGCATTAGATTTACAGGTGAAAAAACTGCATAATAAAGACACCATATAGGCCTAGAAGAAATAACCCATGGAGCCATCCCAGATTTCTAATTCATTCAATCTGTGCAAGATATAGAGCATGCAACTCTGTGCAAGATACAGAGCATGAAAGTTACATTTGCAAGGTACTACAACAAATGCTTCTAGAGTTTATCTTGTCTTTGCCAACATAAGCAAAGTTATGGGCCAGCTGGAACAAGCCCATCTATTTACCCCATGGTTAGTCTCTGTCTGGGACCCAATTCTGCCATACATAGCCCACTGAAATGATCCTATGGCCTAAAGTTCCTATAACATCAGGAAGCTGCTCTGGAGCCCTCTTCTTCCCTTGCTCCATGCTGCAGGTCCTAATCATTGTGAACACACACACACACACACACACACACACACACACCCACCAACCTCATAAGCCATTTTTAGGTATGCCTTTTAGGTATTAATTCAAATGAACAAATATTAACTGAACACCAATGCTGCACAAACCACTGTACTACTTGAGGTAAGTACATACAATAAATAAATACTTTTTGTATGAAAACTCAGATTCATCAATAGAGGAAGTCCAGGGAACTTTGTTTTAAAGGATTCTGAAGTCTTTTCCAAACATTTTGGTAAGGAATGCTGTGATTGATTATCAATGTCTGCCTGGAGCAAGACATGAGGGAAAGGCAGGCAGAACATTGCACACTTGCCATCCTAACTAAAGGAGATATAAACACATATTAAGGGATTTCTTGTCCCGAAGAATCTCTCAATCTAGTGGAAAAGACAGACAAATACATAAATAGCTAAACCACAAGGCACATAAGCCCACAGTGAAATATTAACAAACTTCTATGATGATATTTTGGAGAAAAAATGTACTTGACAGTGAGGATTGAGAAAAGTCTTGGAGAAGCAGCGAAATTTGAGCTGAGTTTTAAGTGGAATTAAATCATCTGTGAATTCAGGTGAAAGTTACAACTGAAAGAGGTTTTTGGATGTTTGGTTTTGTATTGTTCTTTTCTGTTTCAAATACAGCATTTCATTTTGGACTTTATGTGTTCTACACCCTTGCGTTATTAGAGTTGAGGAAGTTAATGTCAAGTGTCACTCCTGACTTCCTTCTCTAATTATTTTAGGACATTTTGTGGCCCTCCAGCTATGCCAGGCATGTTCCCACTTTCAACCTATCGTTGAGCACTCCAAGGGTCTGAGATCCATTTCCAGGATACATGGACAGAAGAAGATTCCCGTTGGCTCACAGTGTAGTCATTGGTCATGCCATTGTGTGTCGATCACCTTCTTTGGAACACAAGATTTTCCTTCCCACAAAGCACATGAATACCTTTGAATGGAAATGGTATTCATGAATTTAATTTGTCATTTTTTGCATCAGAGGCTGTCTTTCTGGTGAGATATAGGCATGGGAGCCAAAAGAAGTTAAACTCGCCACTGTGTGCATTGGAACAGGTCATCCTTGAAACCGTATAGGGTAAAGAGACTAGAGAGCATCTGTGTTCAGATTCTGTCTTCGCTTTGACCTGAGACGTCCAGAAAAATCACATTTCCTCTGAGTTATTGTTTTATTATGTGCCCTTTGAAAACACTGGAGAAGACGATCTGTATGTGCTCCTCTGATATAAATTTCTGTGATGTCTATAAAAGGGATAGCTCTGGCTGGGCACAGTGGCTCATGCCTGTAATCCCAGCACCTTGGGAGTCCAAGGTCAGTGGATCACGAGGTCAGGAATTTGAGACCAACCTGACCAACGTGGTGAAACTTCATCTCTACTAAAAATACAAAAATTAGCAATGCATGGTGGTGCATGCTGGTAATCCTAGCTACTCAGGAAGCTGAGGAAGGAGAATCACTTGAACCTGGGAGGCACAGGTTGCAGTGAACCGAGATTGCACCACTGCACTCCAGCCTGGGCAACAGAGCAAGACTCTGTCTCCAAAAAAAAGAGAATGGGATAACTCTATCAGATAGTGAAGGGTATGGATATTTGGTTATGGAAGGGTACGGATAGAGGTTAAAATCAGACATTGTGAAGCTGCTTCAAGTCACCTTCCTTGTGATGGTCATGAATTCTGTTATTTCTTTTAGAAGGGTTGAAGGCCTAAGCCATTCTCTCTGTTCTTTGCAAGGGAACTTAAGATCTGCAGAGTGTGAGCCACCCATATACTCATCGGTTGTAGGCAGTAGGCAGGAGAGAGATGAAATAAAAAGATGCGGCTGGATCTGCACAGATGGCAGTCCCTGAATTAGCCACCCGTGATGGTAAGCATATGACTGACCGTAGAACAAAGAAAGGGTAAAAGAGAGCACCGTGCCTGTGCATGGAATAAGTGACACAGTAACCCTGCTTACTGGTAAAAAGTATTGCAATGAATATCCTGGGCAGAACTAGGAAAGAAATGAGCAGATGGGCAGAGGCACAGGAAGTCAGTTTCAAAACTTTCCCCCAAACTCATGAGATCCAGCCAGCAACTGCCTGAGAACTTGGCACATCAGGGCAACACTCAACAGTCATTTTCATTTGGAAAGCACAGAAAAAAATACAAGAAAAGCAATAACAACAACCAAAGCAAAGTAATATAAGAATCATTTGAGAATAATTAAGTAGTAGTTTTCTTTTGCCTAATTATAAATGTATTTAGAGTTTAGAGAAGAAAGGTCAAATGAGCTGGAGAGATTAACAAAAGCCTTCTGGTTGAGACTGGATTTGAAGTGATCTTGAAGAATAGGAGGGGATATTAGAGAAAGTGGTAATAAGCTTTACAAGAGTAGGGGATAAGATCTGAATACATATATACACTGCTTCAACAGGAAAATACCGAGAGAATACATTTCAGGAAAGGTAAGAAAATAAGCAAAGGCACAGAACTGGGACTCAACGTGACTTGTTTGGGAAAGGGAAGAATAATTCCGATGTGACTGGTGAGCAGGGGACATAGGGAGGTGTCTGGAGGGATGGGGTGAAGTTAGGTTTTGGAAAACCTTCCAATTAGACAGTGAAGTTTGGACTTACCTGGAAGCCAACAGTAAGATTTATTGAAAGGCAATAGGGAACAGGGGAGTGACAATATAAGAGCAGGATTTTAAGAAAATAATTCTTATGGCTCATGAAAGAGGAACTGGCATTGAAGGGCTGGCTAGGAGATTGCTGTAGAAATCCAGACAGAGGTATTGAAGATCTACATCACATGGTTAGAGGCTCAAAAATATCCATAAGCTGAATGGTTGAAGCCTGGATTGAAGAATGGCTGCAGAAATGGAGATAAAATGTCAACTCAGAGAGGCAATTTAAATGAATAGGTGTCACGTCTCAATGAAAAATTGGATACTCAAGTGAATAATTTTAAGAAATATCTCTCTAGATGTATATGTGTACCTTAAATGACTTCCTATATACTTTTCTCAAGGAAATGATATATAATTCCAATTTGGAACTAGATTTCACTTTAGGTCTAATTCAAGCAACAAGGATTAAAACACCGACTACCTAATGCAAATTTTTGCTCCAGCCAATGGTTGGAACTCCAATGTAACCAGTGAGGAAGTTGTTCATGATGGTTCTCATCCAATTTGGCAGGCTCCATCACCTCAAAGTTTCCCAAGGAACACACCAAATCTGGGTTACGTGAGAAGATAATTTGGAAAGAGGATGACCTTTTCAAGAGCCTTCCTAGATAGTGTATTGTCACATTGAAACCTCACATCAACCCTATTGATATGACACACAGATCTTCCTGTTTAATGGCAAAGAAACAGTCACAGAAAGAAAGTGAGAATGAGACAGGGCCAGCCAGCCAGGTTGTGGATGCACAGAAGATCCAGTTCGTCCTTCTCTAAACACATACTATTCCCTCTATACAATTCAGGGATTATGCTTTCAAACCCAGGGGCATATTTATTCTTTGATCCAAAGTGGCATGCTGTAAATAACTCTCTCTTTCCAAGTGCCCAGACACTAGTCTATAAATAAAAAGAAAAAAAAAAAAAAAAAAAAAAAGACGTGACTAGGGAGTTCCCTGTAGGACAAGAGTCCTTTCTCTAGTGTGACTTGATCCAAAATAAAGTCTAAAAAGGAGCTTTTGTTCCAAAGGATGCTGTTAGAAATGTGCACCTCTTTTCCTCCAAGCTGCATATGCACCTATTCCTCAGTCACCTTTGTGCATTTCTTTCCTCAATGGATGCGTGTTCTGAACTCTGCCTTGATTGATTCCAGAGGATTTTATGTTTAGACTTAGCTCACAGCTGGATCCAGGGGACCTTGTCTTACTTCTCTTCTGGGGCATCATCTATTGACCTGTATCATCTGAAAGGCAGCAAATGTGGTGATGTTTTGAATGCAGCAAGACCATCTCTGCTGTCTCCATAATTTGCTTCAGCTGCCTATTTCCTTTTCCAAAGAATCCTAGGATGTAATCGCCATGACGTGGAGGAAGGAAGCAGTCAAAGTGGGCACAGAAACGTGGGCTACAGCACATTGCCAGTGCACTGACAAAGAGTGGAGCTGAATAAGAAAGCATATCTAAAGTTCCTCAGGACTTAGGAATGCTGAGCTTCTGTCAGAACATGTGTCAGCTGCAGCTTGCCAGGGAGCTTACCAGGCCGAGGGGCAAAAATGCAATGGCTACTCCCTAAATGTAGGATGGAAAGGAAAATGTACACACCTTTGCTGGTGAGTGTGTATGGTGTGGGGGCTTAAGTGAGAACAGGGTTTGGGGAAAAATTAGGGTTTTACCAACAAATTTTCATCGATATCTTTGTGTTTGTCAGGATAATAGGCTAGTTGGTAAGGATATAGCAAAGAAGATAGAATTCATGTTGGAGACTGGCACTAATCATGTGATCACACAAATATCATAAAGTGTGCTTAATGAAGGAAAAAATTCTATGAAGGTATGAGTGTGTATAAGAAGAAATTCTGATTTAGCTTGATCGGGGAGCTATTGCAGGCAGGAGGCGGCAGCAAGGCATGAGGAGAAAGTGTTCCAGTGTGTTCTAAGCCTAGTGTGCAAAATAAGGCCAGTGCAGCTGGGGGACAGAGGGGATTAACCCAGGGCTGGAGAGGTGGGTGAGAATCAACTCAGGCAGGACTCTGTGGGCTACAATGAGCGTTCTGATACCTGATTGATGGAAAATTTACTTTGATCACTAATTATTGGGACCCTTGATGGGTTTTAGTGGATGGGTAAAGTGGTCGAATTTGTAGTTTTTAAAGATTATCCTGGCCATATGTAAGGAATTAGAATGCTGAAAGCTCACAAATGGGTAATCAGTACCTAATAAGATATAGTGAGATTGTCACCTTGTGGGCAAGATGAATAGACAAAGGAGAGGGGTCAGTTTTTGTTCAGTATCTTTTATAGTCCAAGGACTGTGATAAGGATTTAGAGATTCTCATTTTATTTAATCTCCATAACCTCTCTATGATGTAGGTGGTATTTCTGTCCTTTTACAGATTAGGGAATACTTGCTTTAGACAAATTTATCCATTCGTGCATCTATCCATGCATCTATGCATCCATCCATCCATTCATCCATCCACCAACTTATTTACTCACCCACCTAACCTAATATTTTACTGAGCACTACAATGAAGGTACCTTGTTAGGGACTGAGATTATATTGGTAAACAAGACGTGGTCCATACCCTCAATAAGCTCATAGTCTAGTGGAGATGCAAATAAGTAAATTGGTGATTAAAGTTCAGTGGTGAAATTTCTGTAATGTGATTAAACCCATAGTGCTTGGAAGAGCAAAATGAAAGCACCCAGCCCCATGTTGGCAGGTGAGAAACCTTACCCAAGGTCTCATAACCAGTGCCTTGAGTGTCAGAACCAAATCCCAAATCCATGTAGGGCTGCTTAATTCGAAACCAAAATGGTTTTCATTTTACCATTATGTAAATTAATTATGCAAAGAATTACTTTGGATTTTTTGCAAACTCTCTGAAAACATGTGACCCATGTTGACGAAATCCCACCGGAGTTTGGCTGCTACAAGTGGTGTGAGTAAGTGCAACCAAGGCTGGCAGACTTTGGCTACCCTCACCCCACCACTAGACTTGGCTAGAGCCAGACCACTCTGGAAGCCTTGAGCACTCGGGCCTCCATAAGCACCTGCCCAGGACAGGTCGTGCGTTTAATGAGCTCTGCTATGGCAGAGGGGCACCTGGCACCTCAGCTGATACAAACGGCCCCTCTGGCCAAACAAAAATGAAGTGCACAGGCTGCCAGCATTTTGGAGCATGAGAGAAAGCAATCTGGGTTGAGTGACAAAGAGCTATTAATTATAATCTCAGCTCGGGCCTTAGAGTAGTGAGAAGTGCTTCTGGAAATCACTTGTCTCAGAGAAAAAGAGAGTGCTGTCCTTCATTCTGTTCCAACCCAAGGGGCCACAGAGGCCTTGCAGGGCTGCATGAACACACACACACACATACACAAACACATACTCTCTCTCTCTCTCACACACACACACACACACAAAATGCTTTACTGAACACAAATTATGTGTCAAATATGACACTCGGTGTTTGCCTACATTATCTTAGCTCCTTCCTACAACAACAGCTCCATAGCATTTCTTAATCATTATATATTCCCTATCAGTGGAATAAAAATATAGACTCCCCCCGCTTTGCCCTCCACTTAGCTTTTCCAAACTCTGTGTTTTTAATTTTTAATTTTTATGACTACATAATAATTGTACATATTTAGGGGCTACGTGTGATATTTTCATATGTATACAATGTGTAATGATTAAATCTGGGTGACTGTGATATTCATCACCTCACATGTTCATGATTTCTTTGGTTGGGAATATTCCAAATCTTTTCTTCTAGCTATTTTGAAATATACAAAAAATTATTGTTAACTATAGTTGCCCTATTTTGTTTTTGAACACTACAACTCATTTCTTCTATCTAACTGTATTTCTGTACCCATTAACCAACACTTCTTCATCCCCCCTTCCTACTACCCTTCTCAGCTTCTAGTCACCACCATTCTATTCACTGCCTCT
>NW_012103743.1:3270544-3278440 GCF_000951045.1 Mandrillus leucophaeus | reverse complement strand
TTAAACCCATAGTGCTTGGAAGAGCAAAATGAAAGCACCCAGCCCCATGTTGGCAGGTGAGAAACCTTACCCAAGGTCTCATAACCAGTGCCTTGAGTGTCAGAACCAAATCCCAAATCCATGTAGGGCTGCTTAATTCGAAACCAAAATGGTTTTCATTTTACCATTATGTAAATTAATTATGCAAAGAATTACTTTGGATTTTTTGCAAACTCTCTGAAAACATGTGACCCATGTTGACGAAATCCCACCGGAGTTTGGCTGCTACAAGTGGTGTGAGTAAGTGCAACCAAGGCTGGCAGACTTTGGCTACCCTCACCCCACCACTAGACTTGGCTAGAGCCAGACCACTCTGGAAGCCTTGAGCACTCGGGCCTCCATAAGCACCTGCCCAGGACAGGTCGTGCGTTTAATGAGCTCTGCTATGGCAGAGGGGCACCTGGCACCTCAGCTGATACAAACGGCCCCTCTGGCCAAACAAAAATGAAGTGCACAGGCTGCCAGCATTTTGGAGCATGAGAGAAAGCAATCTGGGTTGAGTGACAAAGAGCTATTAATTATAATCTCAGCTCGGGCCTTAGAGTAGTGAGAAGTGCTTCTGGAAATCACTTGTCTCAGAGAAAAAGAGAGTGCTGTCCTTCATTCTGTTCCAACCCAAGGGGCCACAGAGGCCTTGCAGGGCTGCATGAACACACACACACACATACACAAACACATACTCTCTCTCTCTCTCACACACACACACACACACAAAATGCTTTACTGAACACAAATTATGTGTCAAATATGACACTCGGTGTTTGCCTACATTATCTTAGCTCCTTCCTACAACAACAGCTCCATAGCATTTCTTAATCATTATATATTCCCTATCAGTGGAATAAAAATATAGACTCCCCCCGCTTTGCCCTCCACTTAGCTTTTCCAAACTCTGTGTTTTTAATTTTTAATTTTTATGACTACATAATAATTGTACATATTTAGGGGCTACGTGTGATATTTTCATATGTATACAATGTGTAATGATTAAATCTGGGTGACTGTGATATTCATCACCTCACATGTTCATGATTTCTTTGGTTGGGAATATTCCAAATCTTTTCTTCTAGCTATTTTGAAATATACAAAAAATTATTGTTAACTATAGTTGCCCTATTTTGTTTTTGAACACTACAACTCATTTCTTCTATCTAACTGTATTTCTGTACCCATTAACCAACACTTCTTCATCCCCCCTTCCTACTACCCTTCCCAGCTTCTAGTCACCACCATTCTATTCACTGCCTCTATGAAATCAATTTTTCTTCTCCAGACTATTTTCTGACTTTTAACAAGTTTATTAAAAAGGGTAAGTTACTTAGAAAACGTACTATTTGGCATTGACATCTTTTTTCCCACTGTCATCCAAGGAAGGGAGCCAACATTTATGACTTGGGCCTGTGAAGGGAATTATGCTGCATCATCCCAGATGACCACAGGAAGGAGAAAAGTGGTCATTTATTTGGAGGGAGTGATGGAAAGAATTTTACAGGAGTGGAGGAGACTGCCTAGAGAGGGGAAGTATCTGAGTAGCAGACACTGGCCTTGGAAATGAGAGTGTGCTGCCATGTCTGTGTGCAATGAGAAGAACCACTATGCAAAGCATCTCAGTGCCTTATGGGGTAGCTCTACCTTGGATCAACATCTGTAGTCAAAGGATTCAGCATACAGGGGGAAACTGCATCCCCTGCCATGAAATAAGGACCTGTTCTCTACCTTATTCCTAAAATTTACTCTACCCTCAAGGAATAGAGAGGCAGTACTGGAAGGGGGAAACTCATGTACTTTATAAATATTTCCATAGGCACTGCTCATAGGCCCACAAAACAAGCCCATCCCCTCATATACACAAAGTCACAATCACACGATCTCAGTAATATACACAGTGCTTCTATCATTCATTCATTTTTTAGTGACTGCAAATGCATGCGTATATGTGTGTGTGCATGTATATATGTGCATGTACATGTGTGCATCCATGTGTGTGTATTAATTCAGAGGGCAAGGATGCCAGGGGGCCATCTGAATGATCCATTTAGGGCTGCACATGAAAGTAATAGACTTCTTAAAGAAACAAATCAAGATTATTGAGTGACATAGAAAAAGGGAGGGAGAGGGCGAGAAAGAGAAATGGCCAGTAAGAGAAGCCTCCTTGATTAGGGGACAGGATGTCTTTCATCATATGCAAAATCAAGGCCAGGCAGATGGGTAGCTGCCTGCCTGGCATGTTGGAAATCTCTTCTCCACTCCCAAAGTCTCCCCTTAGTTATTCTTCAGCACCCTGGATCATCTCCCACAAGTCACTCTTTGAGCTTAGGGAGAAGTGCTTATGTTTTGGCAGGGGTGGGAGGGGAGATGTTTATGTATTAACTCTTTATCCATATAGTGAGTTAGTTACAATCTTGGCCTAGAGACAAGGTTGAATCCTGTTTGCACTACTAATTATCTGAATGATTTTGGCAACCTCTTGTACCTCTGTTGGCTGCTATCTTCTCATGTATAAAATGGTTTTTGTTCTTTTTTGTTTGTTTTTGTTATTGGTGCCATTTTCACACTATAGCATAGTGGAGAGGATTAAATGAGGAGATGCAAATGAAGTAGAGGTCTCATTCAATACTATTGTTGTCTTCACAAGCCATTGATCTCTTATGTAAGATGTAGTGGCAGAATGACCAGCTCTGTGACTGAAAATCACAGAAGATGAGCAATAGGATGAATATCTTTTGATGTAGAAGACGGAATGAGGAACTGCCAAGGGTGAGAGGATGTTTGTCAGGAAAAGCAGAGCTGAGTAGGGTCTGGAGTTGATGGTGATGGGAGGGCAAACTCTCATACGTGTGTAGGTGTGGGGATGATGGTCCTGTAATAGCAACAGTTACTTTAGTCTCTTCAAGCTTGATGGGAGGTCGGTCAAATATCATCTGTCACCAGGACTGCCCTATTCCAAGTTCCTGCTAGAGCCCTATGTCTTGCAACCTGAGAGCTTGAACAGATTTCAGAGATTTAGTAGACCAATCCTCATGGTCCAGAAGAAAGCAGTGCAGGTCAGAGAGGAAGGAAATGTGTCCAAAGTCACACAGCAGGTCAGCTCTGGAGTTACGATTGGAACTCAGGTCATTGGATGCCAATTAGAGCACCTTGCCTGCACTGTCTCAAATCAAATTCCAGGACCAGTCTGTGATAGAGGGCTTTATCACCCCAGCTCCTTTGTATTGTAGCTTACCCTACCTGACACTGCCATTAGCTAACTATGGTCCTCAGGGGCACCCTGTTACTCTCTGCTTGTAAATTGGGTGGCTGATCTGGATGGTTTCAAAGGTCCCTTTGACTTTGATGGTCTGTGCTTTCCCGGCTCACGTGTTGTGGAAGCTGTCAGATATCCGAGTAGGAGGAGGACGCAGCATGACAGGTGGTGTCCCTGACTCTGGAGGGGGACTTGGCAGAGCTGCCTCCTCTGATGAGGATGGGGAGGGTGGGAGCTGGCAGGAGGATCCACCCACTTTGGACAAAAGTTATGATTCACCAAGTGGAGGAAGGAAGGAGGGGGGCACATCAGCCAGTAGCATGGGACATTCCACAAAAGGTGTCTGTGATCTTCTAAGCTCTGAACCCCCAGGCCTTTACTGTGCACAAAAGGCTTGTAGCTGACTTAGGCAAATCCCAAAACTTTAATCCACAATGTTCTCATTGAGATTCAAGGAGAACACTATTTTTGTGATAAAGATATTTCAGGATGACTCAGCGAATTTTCGTGACTCAGTTCTCCATGGCATAGCCAGACAAGTCTTTCTAAAATAAAAAATTGGGTCATGGCATTTTCTAGCTGAAAACCTTTCAGGGACTTCCTCAATCCTTGCTGTGGCTTCCAGAGTCTGGTGAGATGTGGCCTTTGCCTGCTTCTCTGGCCTCCTCCTAACCCATACCTCCCCACTCAATGCAACAGTCCACTTACAGTCATCCCTTCCTTTTCTCAAAGGACCCAACTCATTCCTATTTCACTGCTTTTGTATGTTCTGTTCTTGCCACCAGGAATTTTGTTCTCCCCACTCCTTGACCATCTATCACTGATTTTTCTTTGGTCTTTGATTGTACGTCATTTTATCAAGAAAACTCTTCTTACCCTTTCTCACTCTAAATGGTGATCCTGTCTCTTACACTGGTTCACACTATTTTAACACAATCGTCATCCTTTTGACACTTACCTAATTTGCAATTCTGTATTTATTTAGGCTTATTTGTTGCTCTCTTTCTCTCTCTCTCCTTATTATTTCCAAACCTCCTAAGACCAAGTAACATGTTTATTCTTCTCATTCCTGAAATGTCAGTCCCTAGCACAGTGCCTGGCAAGTAATGAACACTGAGGAATATTTTTTTTGTTCGTTTCTTAAAAAAATAAATGTATAATCATTGAGTCCAAACATCAGGAATAACTGTCATAAAGTGCAGAATATGCACAGTCTTTTCCAAAGGGCCTTTGGGAAACTTGTGCATTTAAGTAAACCAGTGCTTTTGTCAGCCTTCCTGAGGAAGAGTCACTTTAGAACCATGCAATGTCCAGAGTGCCACAAACAGCATCCAACTGAGTGGTTTCAAATTCTCTTTTAGTCATGAGCTTGTTTCTCAGCCAAAGCTGTGTCCAAACCCCAACATATAAACCACATGAAATCAAAGGTCTCTGGCAAATGGAGGGGCTGGGGCAGAGGGGAAGGAATTTTTAGAATCTTTACTCTTCCCTAGTGGTGTACCTAGGGTGGCGCGGGAGGATGGTTCACTTTGGGGTATAGGCAATAGGGGTATATTATCTGTAGAGAATTTAAAAACAATAATGTAATCAATAAACAACTAATATAAACCAATAATATTAACTGAAATTTGGTCTGTTTTTCAATAGGCAGTGCTAGACAATATCAATGATAAAATGTTCTTACCTGTCCCCCATCCCCTTCCAACATACATGCATTATTTGTATGCTTTGGATCCTCTGGCTTTTCTCCATGAAATTCTCATCTAAAGCCCTCATTATAGAAGAAACTGACTTGATCAGACTGTAGGAGCTCCCATGTAGGGCAAGCCCAGAATGAGGGCATGCAAGTGGAATTAAGTCAACCTATGTTGAGGATGAGTTCAAAGTGCCTTAGTGTTACCCTTCTGGGTATTCCCAGGACAGAGGCTTGTGTCTTTGAAAGACAGGATTGGATCAAAGTTAAGGGCAAGGACAGTGCAGCCAGCCAGCCTGGATTCAAATCTTAGTTGTGTCCTTTACTAATGTGTTGAGCTTAGGTAACTTACTAGAGTTCTTTAAGCTTAAGTCTTCATTTACAAAAATGTAGAAAGGAAAGTGACCTATCTCTGAGTATTACTTTGATGATCAGAAAAGGTAATCAAGGTTAACTGTTTAGCAAGGGAGTAATCACTAGTACATGTGAACTATAGTCCTTGCTTGGGATTTACGTATCTGGTATCCTCTTTATTCTGATGCCTGGTTTCTGGCTGTTGGATAAAACACACAAGGTATCAGGGTATCTTTGACTCCAATATTTTATGGGAACCTCTCTCCATGTGGAGATACTACTTGGAGGGGGATGAATATACAAGATGTTGAGATTCACATGAATCCCAGGAATATCTGATGGAAACCCTAAAAAAAATATGAAAACTTTCATCTTTCTGCTTGGACTTGATAATCTAATGACTGAGTTCAAGGAGGAGGATTAGGACTGTTGCTGTGCTCTGGACAGAGCCAGAAGTGCTATCGTTAACAAAATAATAATGAAAAGTAGCTCTCTAGATTCCTCCTCTCTGGGCAGGGCATCTCTGGAAGAAAGGCAGCAGCCCCAGTCAGGGGTTTATAGTTAAAATTCCCATCTCCCTGCAACAAAGCACCTGGGGGAAGGGGTAGCTGTGGATGCAGCTTCAGCAGACTTAAATGTTCCTGCCTGCCGGCTTTGAAGAGAGCAGCGGATCTCCCAGTACAGCACTTGAGCTCTGCTAAGGGACAGACTGCCTCCTCAAGTGGGTCTCTGAACCCTGTGCCTCCTGACTGGGAGACACTTCCCAGCAGGGGTTGACAGACACCTCATACAGGAGAACTCCAGCTGGCATCTGGCAGGTGCCCCTTTGGGACAAAGCTTCCAGAGGAAGGAACAGGCAGCAATCTTTGCTGTTCTGCAGCCTCCATTGGTGATACCCAGGCAAACAGGGTCTGGAGTGGACCCCAGCAAACTGCAGCAGACCTGCAGCAGAGGGTTCTGACTACTAGAAGGAAAACTAGCAAACAGAAAGGAATAGCATCAACATAAACAAAAAGCACGTCCACACAAAAACCCCATCTGAAAGTCACCAACATCAAAGACCAAAGGTAGATAAATCTATGAAGATGAGGAAAAACCAGTGCAAAAAGGCTGAAAATTCCAAAAACCAGAACTCCTCTTCTCCTTCAAAGGATCACAACTCCTCACCAGCAAGGGAACAAAACTGGAAGGAGAATGAGTTTGATGAATTGACAGAACTAGGTTTCAGAAGGTGGGTAATAACAAACTCCTCCGAACTAAAGGAGCATGTACTAACCTAATGCAAGGAAGCTAAGAACCTCAAAAAACGGTTAGAGGAGTTGCTAACTAGAATAACCTGGTTAGGGAAGAACATAAATGACCTGATGGAACTGAAAAAAACAGCATGAGAACTTCATGAAGCATACACAAATATCAATAGCCAAATCAATCAAGCGGAAGAAAGGATATCAGAGATTGAAGCTCAACTTAATGAAATAAAGCATGAAGACAATATTAGAGAGAAAATAATGAAAAAATGAACAAATCCTCCATGAAATATGGGATAATGTGAAAAGATCAAACCTACATTTGATTAGTGTACCTGAAAGTGATGGGGAGAACAGAGCCAAGTTGGAAAACATTCTTCAAGATATTGTCGAGGAGAACTTCCCCAACCTAGCAAGACAGGCCAACATTCAAATTCAGGAACTACAGAGAACACCACAAAGATACTCCTCGAGAAGAGCAACCCCAAGACACATAATCATCAGATTCACCAAGGTTGAAATCAAGGAAAAAATGTTAAGGGCAGCCAGACAGAAAGGACAAGTTACCCACAAAGGGAAGTCCATCAGAATAACAGTGTATCTCTCTGCAGAAACCCTACAAGCCAGAAGAGAGTGGGAGCCAATATTCAGCATTCTTAAAGAAAAGAATTTTCAACCCAGGATTTCATATCCAGCCAAACTAAGTTTCATAAGTGAAGGAGAAACAAAATCCTTTACAGACAAGCAAATGCTTAGAGATTTTGTCACCACCAGGCTTGCCTTACAAGAGCTCCTGAAGGAAGTACTAAATATGGAAAGGAAAAACCAGTACCAGCCACTGAAAAAAGATACCAAATTGTAAAGATCATCGACACCATGAAGAAACTACATCAACTAATGGGTAAAATAACCAGCTAGCGTCATAATGACAGACATCAAATTCACACATAACAATATTAACCTTAAATGTAAATGGGCTAAATGCCCCAATTAAAAGACACAGACTGGCAAATTAACCTTAAATGTAAATGGGCTAAATGCCCCAATTAAAAGACACAGACTGGCAAATTGGATAAAGAATCAAGACCCATCAGTGTGCTGTATTCAGGAGACCCACCTCATATGCAAAGACACACATAGGCTCAAAATAAAGGGATGGAGGAATATTTACCAAGCAAACAGAAAGCAGAAAAAGCAGGGGTTGCAATCCTAGTCTCTGACAAAACAGACATTAGCCAATAAAGATCAAAAACAAAACAACAGCAACAACAACAACAACAAAACAAAGAAGGGCATTACATAATAGTAAAGGAATCAAT
>NW_012103743.1:3267976-3270494 GCF_000951045.1 Mandrillus leucophaeus | reverse complement strand
CAGAGCCAAGTTGGAAAACATTCTTCAAGATATTGTCGAGGAGAACTTCCCCAACCTAGCAAGACAGGCCAACATTCAAATTCAGGAACTACAGAGAACACCACAAAGATACTCCTCGAGAAGAGCAACCCCAAGACACATAATCATCAGATTCACCAAGGTTGAAATCAAGGAAAAAATGTTAAGGGCAGCCAGACAGAAAGGACAAGTTACCCACAAAGGGAAGTCCATCAGAATAACAGTGTATCTCTCTGCAGAAACCCTACAAGCCAGAAGAGAGTGGGAGCCAATATTCAGCATTCTTAAAGAAAAGAATTTTCAACCCAGGATTTCATATCCAGCCAAACTAAGTTTCATAAGTGAAGGAGAAACAAAATCCTTTACAGACAAGCAAATGCTTAGAGATTTTGTCACCACCAGGCTTGCCTTACAAGAGCTCCTGAAGGAAGTACTAAATATGGAAAGGAAAAACCAGTACCAGCCACTGAAAAAAGATACCAAATTGTAAAGATCATCGACACCATGAAGAAACTACATCAACTAATGGGTAAAATAACCAGCTAGCGTCATAATGACAGACATCAAATTCACACATAACAATATTAACCTTAAATGTAAATGGGCTAAATGCCCCAATTAAAAGACACAGACTGGCAAATTAACCTTAAATGTAAATGGGCTAAATGCCCCAATTAAAAGACACAGACTGGCAAATTGGATAAAGAATCAAGACCCATCAGTGTGCTGTATTCAGGAGACCCACCTCATATGCAAAGACACACATAGGCTCAAAATAAAGGGATGGAGGAATATTTACCAAGCAAACAGAAAGCAGAAAAAGCAGGGGTTGCAATCCTAGTCTCTGACAAAACAGACATTAGCCAATAAAGATCAAAAACAAAACAACAGCAACAACAACAACAACAAAACAAAGAAGGGCATTACATAATAGTAAAGGAATCAATGCAACAAGAAGAGCTAACTATCCTAAATATATATGCACTTAATACAGGAGCACCCAGATTCGTAAAGCAAGTCCTTAAAGACCTACAAAGAGACTTCGACTCCCACACAATAATAATGGGAGACTTTAACACCCCACTGTCAATATTTGATCAATGAGACAGAAAATTAACAAGGATATTCAGGACTTGAACTCGGCTCTGGACTAAGTGGACCTAATAGACACCTATAGAACTCTCCACCCCAAATCAACAGAATATACATTCTTCTCAGAACCACATTGCACTTATTCTAAAATTGACCACATAATTGGAAGTAAAACACTACTCAGCAAATGCAAAAGAATGGAAATCATAACAGTCTCTCAGACCACAGTACAATCAAATTAGAACTCAGGATTAAGAAATTCACTCAAAACTGCACAACTACATGGAAACTGAACAACCTGTTCCTGAATGACTACAGTGTAAATAATGAAATTAAGGAAGAAATAAATAAGTTATTTGAAACCACTGAGAACAAAGACACAATATACCAGAATCTCTGGGACACAACTAAAGCAGTGTGTAGAAGGAAATTTACAGCACCAAATGCCCACAGGGGAAAGTGGGAAAAATCTAAAATCAACACCCTAACATCACAATTAAAAGAAGTAGAGAAGCAAGAGCAAATAAATTCAAAACCTAACAGAAGACAAGGAATAGCTAAGATCAGAGCAGAACTGAAGGAGATAGAGACACGAAAAACTTTTCAAAAAATCAATAATCCAGGAGCTTGTTTTTTGAAAACATTAACAAAATAGATAGACTGCTAGCTAGACTAATAAAGAAGAAAAGAGAGAAGAATCAAATAGACACAATAAAAAAATTGATGAAGGGGAGATCACCACCAATCCCACAGAAATACAAACTACCATCAGAAAACACTATAAACACCTCTATGCAAATAAACTAAAAAATCTAGAAGAAATAGACAAATTCCTAGACACATACACCCTCCCAAGACTAAACCAGGGAGAAGTGGAATCACTGAGTAGACCAATAAAAAGTTCTGAAATTGAGGCAGTAAATAATAGCCTACCAACCAAAAAAAGCCCAGGACCAGAAGGATTCACAGCTGAATTCTACCAGAGGTACAAAGAGGAGCTGACACCATTCCTTCTGAAACTATTCCAAGCAATAGAAAAAGAGGGAATCCTCCCTAACTCATTTTATGAGGCCAGCATCATCCTTATACAAAAAGCTGGCAGAGACACAACAAAAAAGAAAATTTCAGGCCAATATCCCTGATGAACATCAACGCGAAAATCCTCAATGAAATACTGGCAAACCAAATCCAGCAGCACATCAAAAAGCTTATCCACCACGATCAAGCTAGCTTCATCCCTGGGATGCAAGGCTGGTTCAACATATGCAAATCAGTAATCGTAATCTGTCACATAAAGAGAACCAATGACAAAAACCACATGATTATGTCAATAGATGCAGAAAAGGCCTTTGATAAAATTCAACAGCGCTTCATGCTAAAAACTCTCAATAAACTAGGTCTTGATGGA
>NW_012103743.1:3263757-3267926 GCF_000951045.1 Mandrillus leucophaeus | reverse complement strand
GCTTCATCCCTGGGATGCAAGGCTGGTTCAACATATGCAAATCAGTAATCGTAATCTGTCACATAAAGAGAACCAATGACAAAAACCACATGATTATGTCAATAGATGCAGAAAAGGCCTTTGATAAAATTCAACAGCGCTTCATGCTAAAAACTCTCAATAAACTAGGTCTTGATGGAATGTATTTCAAAATAATAAGAGCTATTTATGACAAACCCACGGCCAATATCATACTGAAGGGGCAAAAGCTGGAAGCATTCCCTTTGAAAGCTGGCACAAGACAAGGATCCCCTTGCTCACCACTCCTATTCAACATGGTATTGGAAGTTCTGGCCAGGGCAATCAGGCAAGAGAGAGAAATAAAGCATATTGAAATAGGAAGAGAGGAAGTCAAATTGTCTCTGTTTGCAGATGACATGGCTGTATATTTAGAAAACCCCATCATCTCAGCCCAGAATCTCCTTAAGCTGATGAACAACTTCAGCAAAGTCTCAGGATACAAAATCAATTTGCAAAAAGTCCCAAGCATTCCTATACACCAACAACAGACAGAGAGTCCAATCATGAGTGAACTCCCATTCACAATTCCTGCAAAGAGAATAAAATACCCAAGAATCCAACTTACAAGGGATGTAAATGACCTTTTCAAGGAGAACTACAAATCACTGCTCAAGGAAATAAGAGAGAACACAAACAAATGGAAAAACATTCCATGCTCAATGGGGAAAGCATTCCCTATTTAATAAACATTGTTGGGAAAACTGGCTAGCCATATGCAAAAAACTGAAACTGGACCCCTTCCTTACACCATATACAAAAATTAACTCAAGATAGATTAAAGACTTAACATAAGACCTAACACCATAAAAACTCTAGAAGGAAACTTAGGCAATACCATTCAGGACATAGGCATGGGAAAAGACTTCATGATTAAAATACCGAAAATAATGGCAACAAATGCCAAAATTGACAAATGGGATCTAATTAAACTAAAGAGCTTATGCACAGCAAAATAAACTATCATCAGAGTGAATAGGCAACCTACAGAATGGGAGAAAATTTTTGCAATCTACCCATCTGAAAAAGGGCTAATATCCAGACTCTACAAAGAAATTAAACAAATTTGCAAAAAAAAAAAAAAAAAAAAAAAAAAAACACCATCAAAAAGTGGGTGAAGGGTATGAACACACACTTCTCAAAAGAAGACATTTATGCAGCCAGTAAACATATGATAAAAAAAGCTCATCATCACTGGTCATTAGAGAAACGCAAACCAAAATCACAATGAGTTACCATCTCACAGCAGTTAGAATAGCGATCATTAAGAAGTCAGGAAACAACAGATACAGGGGAGGATGTGGAGAAATAGGAATGCTTTTACACTGTTGGTGGAAGTGTAAATTAGTTCAACCATTGTGGAAGACAGTGTAGCAATTCCTTAAGGATCTAGAACTAGAAATACCATTTGACTCAGCAATCCCATTACTGGGTATATACCCAAAGGATTATAAATCATTCTACTAGAAAGACACGTATGTTTATTGCAGCACTATTCACAACAGCAAATACTTAGAACCAACCCAAATGCCCATCAATGATAGACTAGATAAAGAAAATGTGGTACATATACACTATGGAATACTATGCACCCATAAAAAACGATGAGTTCATGTCCTTTGCAGGGACATGGATGAAGCTGGAAACCATCATCCTCAACAAACTAACACAGGAACAGAAAACCAAACACCACATGTTTTCACTCATAAGTGGCAGTTGAAAATGAGAACACATGGACACAGGGAGGGGAACATTACACACTGGGGCCTCTTGGGGGGTTGGGGGGCTAGGGGAGAGAAAACATTAGGAGAAATACCTGATGTAGATGACGGGTTGATGGATGCAGCAAACCACCATAGCACATGTATACCTATGTAACAAACCTGCACTTTCTGCACATGTACCCCAGAACTTAAAGTGTAATAATTAAAAAAAAAAGTCCAATGAAACCCCTATTCAAATCTATGCCACTAATTCTTGAAATGATGTTACTGTTGGTTTGGATAAAGTCATTTTATCCATCCTTTAAAAAAAATAATAATGAAAAGTAAAAGTTTTTTAGAGTTAGGCTTGAGATACTGGTTTTTCTTCTTCCACAATTCTGGCAGGCCTCATGGGTTCCCTTGGACAGTATTAATTTCCTCTTGTCTGTCTTACTTTAAGACTCCCAGTAAAGCCAGAGCACACTCAGCCTTTTAGAAACAGAAACACTGCATTGCACAGTATGTCTTATTGATAAATCTATGAGTTATATTTTTAAAGAGAGAAAAGGAGCCAGAAACCATTTACTGCATGCTACCAGGTGCCTGATGCTGTGTAAGACACTTCTTGTGCGGCATCTCATTTAATCTCTGTAATAATCTTTCAAGATATTCCCATTTGTCTGACTGGAAAATTGATGCTCAAGAAGTAAAATAACTTGTCCAAGGTTATGCAGCTTAGAGGGAATAGAGTAAGTATCAGAACCCAGGTCCAAGAGACTCCGAAGTCTTTACTGTTTTCTCTATTTTACTGTGTTGTCCTTTTCAAACTTTACTTCTCAAGCATTAATTTATTCATTATTAAAACAGCCTTGGGAGGTAGAGAACACTGTGTCCATTTTAGAAAAGGAATCATAACTTGAAAGGGATAAAAATGAGTGTCCCTTGTCACATAACAATTTTGAGGGCACAGCTGAGTATAAGAGGTGCAGTGTTTGTTAATAAAATACCTCCCTCCACTATGCCTGGGAGGATCTCAAATCCTTTGTAACTCCCTGGCATCTTTTATTTTATTTGTTTATTTATTTTATTTTTTAAAATTATACTTTTAAGTTCTAGGGTACACGTGCAGAATGTGTAGTTTTGTTACATAGGCATACACATGCCATGGTGGTTTGCTGCACCCATCAACCCATCACCTACGTTAGGTATTTATTCTAATGCTATCCCTCCCCTAACCCCTTACCCCCAGACAGGCCCCAGTGTGTGATGCTCCCCTCCCTATGTCCATGTGTTCTCATTGTTCAACTCCCACCCTAGCATCTTTTCTAAGGGAGGCAGAGAAAAGACAAGGTAAAGTGAATAATTTTTAGAAGACCACACAGTAAAATGTTTCTCAGTCTTTCATCTGTAGGGCTTTGGAGAACCTCCTCTAATGGGCTCTGTTTCAAGGTTTTCAGAAACAAAAGCTTTGTTCTGGATCACTGTGGCATCAGATCTTGGGTGGAATGGAATTTTCCATTGATCGAGTGAAATTGACTTCTGAGTGACAACATCCTCCTACCTAGAACCTAAATTGAGTCCAGGATTCATGTTCCAGGCACTGCCATGAAATTCACGAGCCCTTGTCTCTGGGGACAGGACTGTCAAGCATGGTGTGGGCAGGTGACCATGGTGAAGCCCATCTCTGAGAGCTGAAGGGTGATTTCTGCTCTGTTAGCAGAAAGGAGCACATGGAGAAACCCACTCATCCTGCAGGTCCTAGAACATATTAGTCATGATGATGACTACTGATGACTCTAAGCAATGCAAGATATAGCACAGAATGGTAGAGGGAAGAGAGCCTCTGAGATTGTCCAGATAAGCTTCCTGATGAGGAAACTGAGGCCCAGAGTGCAATCATGACTCTTGGAGCTGAGCGGTGTTCCTCTGACTTTTTATGTGTGGGTGTGGCTGTGTTACAACAAAGCCAGCTCAGCTCCTACTTATCACATGCACTTGCCACCTGGTCATTGCAATTGTATTTATTCATTCTTAAGACAAATATGTAGAAAGTGCTTACACATGCCAACACTGTCTTGGATTCAGGTATGCAATAGCAAATTAAATAAGACCCTGATTTTCTGGAGCCTGGACTTCACAGATTCTTCTCAAATATTACCTCCTGAGTGAGGCCTTGTCAGGTCACTCCAGACATACATGGTTCATCTTTCCACATTTTTTTAGAGCATATAAGACCAGAAACTTAGTAATGCCTGACAAATATTTCTTGAATTATTTAATTAACTCAGCTAGTTAGTCATCCACAAACACTTATTCAGCATTTTCTATGTGCAAGGTCCTACCTTGGGGTTTATCATATGATGATTAGTATTATGATTCTCCGTATGCATGACTTGTCTTCTCAACTCT
>NW_012103743.1:3259523-3263432 GCF_000951045.1 Mandrillus leucophaeus | reverse complement strand
AGGAATCCTAGCCACCTTCTGGACGGGTCATGGCAATTTTCGCTTCATGCACAATGCCCTTGGCAATCCATTCTGGAACTGAAAAACCTTAATTTCCAGGAAGTCCCTCTTTATAGCCAACTGGAATCTCTCCATCTTGCTTTGAATTGGTTCTGACCTCCAGGGAAATGGAGCTTAATGACCTCAGAGTTTTTGTCTAACATAATGCTTAAGAGCACAGACTTTGGTATCAGACTGAACGTGGTTAAGTTTCTTACATATTTAAGTTTCAGGTTTTTTCCTCTGCAGATTGCATCAGTGACAGCACTGACTCCTAGGTTTTTGTGAAGATTAAATAATATAATCTGCATAGGTTTCCTACCTCAGGACTAAGCCCATGAGAGTCCTCAACAAATGTGAGTTCCTATGGCTGTTTGCTTACATGAAGATAATCAGCCACGCAGCAAACCTTTCCTGAGGGTTGGTCCTATGCCAGGCATTGCACAGTGCTGGAGATTTGAGAATAACTAAGATCAAAATCCCTGTTCCTCAAAACCTGATGCTGTCACTGGAACCTGACATGTTCACAAGTTGTATACATTGAGGCAGAATTAAACACAGCATAAATGGAATGCTGGTGTTGCAGGATGCAGGGAAGAAAGCTTAATTGTAAGGGCAAATTTGAAGAGGGTGTGGCATTAGAGCTTCATTTTGAAGAATGAACAATGAAGAAGAGGAAGAAGGTTGAGGGAATGCGATGGGCAATGCTGAAGAACAGCCAAGCATTTTCAAGGAACGCCATGTTGTCTGATGCAGCTGGAGCACAAGAAGGGTAGACAGGTATAATGGAGAGTAGGACTGGAAAATGCAGGCTCACATCTGCTGCTAGGATGTTTCACTACCATGAAGAGTAGTCTGAACTTAGTTTTTTTAATGTCAGGCAGCCATTGTGAAGTTTTGAGAATGGATATGACATGATCTAACCCGAAACTGGATGAAGATTTCGAAGTCAGATGCACAAGGATGATTGGAAAGAAAAGACCCTGGCAGCAGGAAGGGCAGTGAAAAGCTCTGCAGTAGTCTGGACAGCAAGTATTACTCAATTTATTCCAGGGAATGCCCATAATTCCTTACCTTGGCCAACAATGTCTTGAATAATTTAGACTCTGACTACTTTCTCGCCTCCTTTCCTGCTGCTCTACCCCTTACTCACTATCCTCTAAACAGACTGGCCTCTGCTCTGATCCTATTGGTGCAAAAGTAACTGTGGTTTTTGCCATTAAAATTAATGGCAATTAATGGCAATTTTGTGGACAGAGAGCATATCAACCTACCAGGGACCTGGCATACTGCTGGCAAAAACCACAATTACTTTTGCATCAGCCTAATAGAATGCCCCCAGTGTACCTAAATCTCAGGATCTTTGCACTCGCTTTTCCCTCTGCCTGCAATATTCCTCTTCTAATCACCCATATAGCTCAGTTCCTTATTACACTCTGTTCTTACCTAGAGGTCACTAACCTGTCTAAAATGCCCCCTAGTCATTTTTAAGCCTCTCATCCTGGTTTATTTTTATTCACAAAACATATGCTACCTGTCACTATGGCATGTCCTTACTTGTTTATATTTTGGTTATCTGGTTTTTTTAAGGGTATGGAATTTATCACCTTCATTTATGCCTATATACTTAGTGCTTACCCATTAATCGTAGGGACTTGGTAAATACTTGTTTAATGAATGATTGAATGAATAATTTTCATTTACCCCTAAATCACAGCAGTTTCTCACTAGCTAAGGCATTTTTGTGGTGGGACAAAAGCAGGAAATGGCTATTCTCCTAGGGGATCTTATGAAATGACCTGTAAAATGTGTGCACAAAGGTGAGCTCAGAGAGTTTACAGCACAAGGGAGGTGTCCCAGTGTGGTGAAATAAACACTTGCAGCCATAGCTTCTTGGGGCCAAAGGGGAGGTTGAGGATAAGATTTTGTGGATGGAGAGCATATCAACCTACTGGGGACCTAGCATACTACTGGCAAATATTAGCTATTCATAAAGATTTGATGCATTACTAAATGAATGGCACATTTTGTTGAGTTATTTCTAACGTTTTCATGCCTATTTTAAGAGGCAAGATAGAAAATAGGGAAAAATACTGTACCAGAAGGCCAGAGCAGAGCTGGGAGCAGTGAGAGGAGGAGTGAGGCAAGCACACGCTTTTATTTATGAAGGCTCATGTAGACCATTTTCCTCTCACAATGAGTAGTGCTCATATTATGTGGTGTTACAAATGCTGGAGCAACAATACCTTGTATTTATGGAGTGGCTGTCTCTGAGGGGCTCAGACCATTTTATAGACATGATCTCATTCATGCTGTCTCAGGTCTTCTATTCAATTACAGAATGGTTCATTGTTCTAAACGATGCTAACTATTTCTTTTAGATGCACTCTTAGAATTATCCATTCTCCTGTTACAGGTTCAAAGATTTACAAATCATCACCAAATGGCTCCAGAATTGCTACCGCAGGAAAGGAGGTGGGTGGAAATGGAAATGTTCTGAATTTATAATTTATGAATTCTTTAAATATTAGGAAGTCACTTTTTGTACACCCATCTTAAAAACAAGGGAAAACATATGCTATGGCTTTGTTGCAGTCATATAATACGATAATAAAGGTAGGAGAAAAGAATATTAATTTTTATAACATTAGCTAAAGCTATAAAAATAAGAGTTAACCAGTGTGGCTAAGAGGCGGGATAATCATAACCATAATAAGCATAAAAGCAGAAAGCAATGTGGACATATTCCCGAGCTAAGGCCACAAGAAGTAGGATCTTCATTTGCTCTGCTATGAATTGCTCTGTGACCTTAAACAAATGCTTAACTTCTCTGTGCCTTGATTGCCTTATCTGACAACGAGAATCATTGGATTAGGTGCTCTCCAAGTTCCATTAAGGAGATTTCATGAGTCTGTGTGGTTCTTTACCACCACCACAATCACCAGCACCCACATTACTGCTGCCTAATGCTTAACCTGGAACATAATGGATACCCAAAGTATTTACTGCACAGTAGAGGAATTTGTCCAGTGTCCACTAACTTGCAAACGGAATTCGACTTAATAAACATTTGTCGAGTGTCTACTATGTCCTAGGCACAGAGGTGATGATGGGATACAGGAAAATATAAAAAACATAATGATCAAAATGTATGAAAAGCATGAAAGAAGTCAAAATGCTTGGCTCTGTATCAATAGGGGCTTCCTGGAAGAGATGACATGATCTGAGTTTAAATAGATAATTAATAAAGTTCACCAGATGAACTAGGAAAGGAAATAAGAAAATAAAAGCCATTACAGTCAGAGGGAAGAGGATGTCAAAAGACACATAAGTATGAAAGAGATAGAGGAAATGTGAATAAATGTGAGGATGGATCAGTAAGAAGCCAGACTGAAAATAGATGTGAATCACATGACTAAGATCAAAACCTGGCTTTGGGTCTCAGGTTTCATCTTGCAGGCTACAGTTGCAGAGTTCATAGTATCAGATACTCATGTTTGATTTTCGAAAGGAACATTGTAAGTTACTTTACCATATTCTTCACTTCAAGGACAGTATCAATTACATGTTATTCTTGTTTCACAAATGGAGAAGTTGAGGTTCAGGCAAAATAAGGAACCTGTGCAGAACGAAATAGTTCTTATGCACTTCTAACAAACTCTTTAAATACAAATCCACCAAAATCTGCTATCTCCTACCTATGTTATTTAACTTACTTTTTCTCTTTACACAGACCCCTTGTTCCAGCTGATAAGTCACTTGCCTATTCCTCGAGCACACAATGACATATTCCTTTCCTGCTCTGGCATCTATGCTGTTGTTTTGATCTAGGGTGTGCTACTTCTGTCCTCGTCCAGTTCAAATCCTACA
>NW_012103743.1:3219956-3257933 GCF_000951045.1 Mandrillus leucophaeus | reverse complement strand
TTGTTGAGTTATTTCTAATGTTTTCATGCCTATTTTAAGAGGCAAGATAGAAAATAGGGAAAAATACTGTACCAGAAGGCCAGAGCAGAGCTGGGAGCAGTGAGAGGAGGAGTGAGGCAAGCACACGCTTTTATTTATGAAGGCTCATGTAGACCATTTTCCTCTCACAATGAGTAGTGCTCATATTATGTGGTGTTACAAATGCTGGAGCAACAATACCTTGTATTTATGGAGTGGCTGTCTCTGAGGGGCTCAGACCATTTTATAGACATGATCTCATTCATGCTGTCTCAGGTCTTCTATTCAATTACAGAATGGTTCATTGTTCTAAACGATGCTAACTATTTCTTTTAGATGCACTCTTAGAATTATCCATTCTCCTGTTACAGGTTCAAAGATTTACAAATCATCACCAAATGGCTCCAGAATTGCTACCGCAGGAAAGGAGGTGGGTGGAAATGGAAATGTTCTGAATTTATAATTTATGAATTCTTTAAATATTAGGAAGTCACTTTTTGTACACCCATCTTAAAAACAAGGGAAAACATATGCTATGGCTTTGTTGCAGTCATATAATACGATAATAAAGGTAGGAGAAAAGAATATTAATTTTTATAACATTAGCTAAAGCTATAAAAATAAGAGTTAACCAGTGTGGCTAAGAGGCGGGATAATCATAACCATAATAAGCATAAAAGCAGAAAGCAATGTGGACATATTCCCGAGCTAAGGCCACAAGAAGTAGGATCTTCATTTGCTCTGCTATGAATTGCTCTGTGACCTTAAACAAATGCTTAACTTCTCTGTGCCTTGATTGCCTTATCTGACAACGAGAATCATTGGATTAGGTGCTCTCCAAGTTCCATTAAGGAGATTTCATGAGTCTGTGTGGTTCTTTACCACCACCACAATCACCAGCACCCACATTACTGCTGCCTAATGCTTAACCTGGAACATAATGGATACCCAAAGTATTTACTGCACAGTAGAGGAATTTGTCCAGTGTCCACTAACTTGCAAACGGAATTCGACTTAATAAACATTTGTCGAGTGTCTACTATGTCCTAGGCACAGAGGTGATGATGGGATACAGGAAAATATAAAAAACATAATGATCAAAATGTATGAAAAGCATGAAAGAAGTCAAAATGCTTGGCTCTGTATCAATAGGGGCTTCCTGGAAGAGATGACATGATCTGAGTTTAAATAGATAATTAATAAAGTTCACCAGATGAACTAGGAAAGGAAATAAGAAAATAAAAGCCATTACAGTCAGAGGGAAGAGGATGTCAAAAGACACATAAGTATGAAAGAGATAGAGGAAATGTGAATAAATGTGAGGATGGATCAGTAAGAAGCCAGACTGAAAATAGATGTGAATCACATGACTAAGATCAAAACCTGGCTTTGGGTCTCAGGTTTCATCTTGCAGGCTACAGTTGCAGAGTTCATAGTATCAGATACTCATGTTTGATTTTCGAAAGGAACATTGTAAGTTACTTTACCATATTCTTCACTTCAAGGACAGTATCAATTACATGTTATTCTTGTTTCACAAATGGAGAAGTTGAGGTTCAGGCAAAATAAGGAACCTGTGCAGAACGAAATAGTTCTTATGCACTTCTAACAAACTCTTTAAATACAAATCCACCAAAATCTGCTATCTCCTACCTATGTTATTTAACTTACTTTTTCTCTTTACACAGACCCCTTGTTCCAGCTGATAAGTCACTTGCCTATTCCTCGAGCACACAATGACATATTCCTTTCCTGCTCTGGCATCTATGCTGTTGTTTTGATCTAGGGTGTGCTACTTCTGTCCTCGTCCAGTTCAAATCCTACACATACTTCAACTCAAGCTCCACCTGCACTGGGAAACCTTCCTTAGCCCTTTCAGAAGGACTACTCAATGGTGTCTTCAACAATTTCAGATGGTACACAGCTTCCACGTACTTTGCATCATGCAAGGCAGTGGTCATACTATGGCAAGCAAAGGACAATTCTTACCCTCACATATCTTTAGTCTAGTTTGAGAAGTGCTATGGTCTGAATGTCTGTGTTCTCCCAAAATTTATATGGTGGAATTGAGTCCCCAGTGCAATAGTATTAAGAGGTGGGCCTTTCAAAGGTGATTAGGTCATAGGGGTTCTGCTCCCATGAATGGTATTAATGCCTTCATAAAAAAAGGTCTGAGGGAGCTTATTTACCCCTTTCACCATGTGAAGACATAACCAGAAGGCTCCAGTGATGAGGAATAGTGAGCCCTCAACAATCACCAAATTGGCTGGTGCTTTGGTCTTCAATATTCCAGCCTCCGGAACTGTGAGCAATACTTTTTTATTATTTATAAATTACCCAGTCTAAGGTATTTTGTTATAGTGGCCCAAATGAACTAAGACAAGATAGAGAGCAATCAATAGTCATGTGTTAGCCAAGTACCATGGCTCACACCTATAATCCCAGCAGCTCAGGAGGCCGAGGCAGGAGGATCACTTGAGGCCAGGAATTCAAGATCAACCTGAGCAACATAGCAAGACTTCATCTGTAATTTTTTTTATTAGCCAGATGTTTGTGGTGTGCACCTGTAGCCCCAGCTACTCAGGAGGCTGAAGGGGGAGGATCACTTGAACTCAGGAGTTTGAGGCTGCAGAGAGCTATGATTGCACCACTGCATTCCAGGGAACTGTTTCGAAGAAGTTCAAGGTGGCAAGAGTAGATAAGGAGAAAAGCACCCCAGTGGCTTAGGTAAGGCTGCTGCCATGTGGAAATGATGTCCAAGCTGGGATCTGGAGGGTTAGAGAGTGGGTAGGGGTTAACTAAGTGGAGGCAGAGAGAGAGAAAGGGTAAAAGAGTGGCTTAGGTGGAGGAAATACCCTGCCCAAAGCTCTCGGTGGAACAGAGCAAGATATTCTGAGGTTTGGTTCATCCATCAGGACACACAGGGGCAAGCAACCAGAAACTGACTCTGGTTAAGTTTAAATCACATGGAAAACTATTGGAAAGACTGATAAGTTCCCAGCATCACTAGAAAGGCCTAGCAAACAAAATGGGTGCTCACAACCAAAACCCATCAAGCCACATAAGCCATCTGGTGAGGATACTGATGGCTCCATTGTTTTAACTTTGAACTCTGTAGCTAGCACCATCACCACCCTCAGCACAGGGCTTGTGGGGCCACCTCTAGCTTCTGTATTACTAGTGCCCTGGAAAATAGGCAAATGTCACTGCCGCCATCATATCGGACTTTTTTTTTTTTTTTTCAGTTTTCTTATTTTCCGTTTCTTGTACCATTAGTCCTGGTCAGACCCTTTTTTTTTTTTTTTTTTTTGAGATGGAGTCTCGCTCTGTCACCCAGGCTGGAGTGCAGTGGCGCGATCTCAGCTCACTGCAACCTCCAACTCCCTGGTTCAAACAATTCCCCTGCCTCCTGAGTAGCTGGGATTACAGGTGCCTGCCATCATGCCCGGCTAATTTTTGTATTTTTACTAGAGACAGGGTTTCGCCATGTTGGCCAGGCTGGTCTCAAACTCCTGACCTCAGGTGATCCGCCTGCCTCAGCCTCCCAAAGTGCTGGGATTACAGGTGTGAGCCACTGCGCCTGGCCCTAGTAGACACTTCTAATTGGCCAACCATTCCCTCATTCTTTGGATACCTGGGAAAGTTCATATATATTTATTATTATTATTTTTAGCTTCTATAGTGGGAAGTGAACTGTTTTCCATCAAGATTTGTAGGGTGGAAAACTCCCCAGACATAGAAAGAGGATTCAGATGCAGGCACACGGCAACACTGCTGGAGGACGAGAATGCCAGTAAAATTCTCTAATAGTTTTAGTTGTGTTCATCTCATCCGCCTCAATGACTTGTGATCTCCTTTGGGGAAGTGTTCATGCTTTCTTCGTCCCTCGTAAGCTCAGCCATGACTGACGGTCCTGGCCACATGCTCCCTGCTCAATAAATTCTTGTTGACTTCCATCTAGTTCATTCTGCAAAGGTCATTTCATTTGGCCTTAGCTGGGAGATGATTTTCAAATGTAAAATATGAATAACTTGGCCCTGGAGTCAGTAACATCTGTAGATAATCATGTCATCTGGCCATGTAGAACCTCTGGGCATGGGGAAGTTTTCTGGGATATGAGGAGATACGAAATGGAAACTGCTACCTGTTGTAGCCTCATCACTTCTCAGGGGCAGATTCCCTCTAGGGCAGTAGAGGAGCTTGTGTCTTGAAAATACATTTGGGCATTCCACTATTAGGTAGTGGTTACTTATGTGGAAAAGATCCTTAAAAAATGAACAGTCTACACAGTCAGGTGCAATGCTTTGCAGTGAGTAGTTTCTTCTCTCATTTTCTTTTAGTGTTCTGGTGGAAGGAGTGCTGGCTTGGAAACCAGAATATCTGAATCCAAGACCTGGTTCTGGGATAATAAGACATGAGACCTTGGTCCAGTCCCATTATCTTGCGGATCCTCATATCCTCTATCTATAAAGTGAGCAGGATGATTTATTAGGTGCAAGCTGTGCTAGGCATCTGTTGTTTCCATTTTCTCAACCTTTCTCTTTTTCTGGAAATAGTTCATGTGTCTTTTTTTAGAATAATTATTCCCAAACTTAAGCATATATCAGAATCACATAGAAAGCTTGTTAAAACAGATCCCTGTATCCTCTTCCCAGAGTTTCTGATTTTGTAGATTTGGGATAGGTCTTGAGAATTTGTATTTCTAGCTATTTCCCAGGGGATGTTGACATTACTGGTCTGGGGACCACACTTTGAGAACTACTGTACTAGAAATCCACCTTTTCTTATTCTCAGTCCAAGAGATTTAGACTATGCTAATATCAGCCCTTGGCTTTAAGAGTGAGAACATGGCTGGGCGTGGTGGCTCACACCTGTAATTCCAGCACTTTGGGAGGCGAGGCAGGTGGATCACTTGAGATCAGGAATTCGAGACCAGCCAGGCCAAAAAGGTGAAACCCCATCTCTACTAAAAACACAAAGTTAGCCAGACATGGTGGCAGAGCCTGTAATCTCAGCTACACTAGAGGCTGAGGCAGGAGAATCACTTGAACCCAGGAGGTGGAGGATGCAAGTGAGCTGAGATTGTACCACTGCACTCCAGCCTGGGTAACAGAGCAAAACTCTGTCTCAAAAACAATAAACAAATAAAAATAAAAGACTGAGAACATGAATCAGACCCAGCTAATTAGTTTATTTCAACCACCTCTGGTCACCTTGTCATAGAAGATTACTGGGGAGGGCAGGAGACTCCTATCAGACCAGTTCACTTCAATACTTTAGCTGAAACACAACTTCCTGCTTGGGTTACGTGAAGCCACTGAGGGCCATCCTGCATCTACTGATGATGAAACCAACAGAAGAAATCAGAGCTGAGACATGCAAGACAGAGATTCCTGAAACTCGACTTGATCTCCTCCAGTCATCTTGAGGCATGCTCTACGGGATCACATATGCTCTTTTTTGCTTGAGCTACTTGGGTTTCTGTCATTTGCAACCAGATAATCCCAAATAATATGTACACTTTTCAAAAACAGAGTCTGAATTTAGTCTTTTTGTAAAAAAAAAAAAAAAAAAAAAAATTCCAAGAAGTTATACTCTGAGGCAATGAGCAAATAGAAAAATTTTGAAATCGAAATACAGTTCTTTTAAGAACTAGCTGGTCAGACAACTTGAGAACAGCATACCAAGAATAACCATGATAATTAGAGAAAGAATAGTAAGTAACTTTTACTGAGTATTTAATGAATACTAGAATCTCTAATTAATTACTTACATTAATTATCTAATGTAATCTACATAATGCCCTTTGGAGTCAAATATTATCATAATCTTAGCTAACAGATAAGGATACTAACCTTCACAGATTTTAAGAAACTTGCTCATGGTTACTCAGTGAGTAACAGACCATGAGAGAAAGAGAGAGAGAGAGAGGAGAGACAGAGAGAGAGAGAGAGGAGAGAAGTCAATCCAAAAGGTCTAACTTCAGAAGCCATATTCTGTTATCCTTGTGAGATCAGAAGTCTTGATCTTTCACTTTAATTCAGAGACCACACCATCTTGAGGATATGAGGATGATGCTTTGTTCAAACTAAGGAACAAATATAAAAGTGGTGGGGCTCCTTTGAAAAAAAAAAGATTAAGACACAATTTTCCCTGGTTTCAGAGGATTATAAAAGCCTCCAGTTGACTCCAAACTGGTAGAATAGTGCCGGAGTAGTGCCAGTAAAGCTGTCAAGGGTCTGAAAGCAACTGCCGCTGTCTCTATGACTGACTGACTATCTCTGCCTACCTTAAACTCTGTGCAGTGTCAGCTTTAGGGACCTCTGACCGGGGCACTCAAAGTCAGCATGCCTGGGTCCTTGCCTGTCCTGACCTCAAAAAACCCTTAAACTGCCCACTCATTGCAGTCCTTTTGTTACATTGAGAGCTGCCCCAATGAATGCCTACCCAACAAATCTAATCAGTATCCCTGGCAAGCCTACCTTCAAGAGCCTGTGCCCCAAACAGAATTTTGTAGGTACTTCAAAAACATACCCAATGAATATTTTATTGGTTACCAATTTTTCCATCTCAAAAACATAGACTTCAATGGGTTGATTGCAAAGAAATTGATTTGTTTTTATTTTATAGCTTTTATATCTTTTTAGTGTATTCTGTGGCTTCTCATCGTCACCTCAACTGCTCTACTCTTCAATTTTTGTTCATTTGTATTTGCTCCAAGGTAAAACGGCATGTTAGTTTTCCCTTGTGTATGCATTGTAGGTGGTGGGGCTCAATCTGATATTGTCTGATCAATTCTTCTTTATTGCCTGATAGAAGAACTTTTTCACTAACTTCCTAACTTGAATTTTTACCTCCATTCTTACCCTGCACACCTATACCATGTTTCACCCAGCTGCACTATCTTTCTGAAACAAAGATCCTTTTTACTCATTAGCTAAAAACCTGTCATCAACCCATTTTCTTGAATGTGACATATAAATGCCCATGAAAACTCTTCCTAAACTGCTCTTCTAGCTTTGCTTCCTTGAAGCCACACCCTAACTGCACATTCAGCCTCAACTACCCCATCCCTGGCCCATCCTGGGCAGACCACTGTTCCCTGGATTCAGTCTCTGCACCTCTGCTAAGGATTGTTTCCTTATACCATCATAACCATCTTCCTGAATTTTTTCTCATCCAAATATTACCCATCCTTCAAGTTCCAGCCAAAAATTTTCTTCCTCCATGACACATCCTCAGATCCCCTTGGCTGGAGACAATAACAGCCTCCTCTGGACTTCCACAGCACTTTTATTGCTCCTGTCTTACAGCTCCTAGTCCTGTCTCTATTATAGTTATTTATAGATAGAAATGTTATCTCCCCCACTAGTCTATAAAACCTTTGAGTGCACAATCCCTTTGTCATTCATCAATGAATTCCACACTGGACCTGGCTTAGTACCTTGTACGTATTAGAAATTCATATATTAATAAAAAACTAAAGTGGGGAGTTCTGGGATGGGATCCTACCCAAAAATGTCCCTCTCATTAGTTTGTCATATACACGGAACTCTTATAGTGTAAGAACAGTTACCCTGGGCCAGTACCATGTGCCCAGAGTGGGAGTATTTCATCAGATCATATTTTTCAAATATCTCCAGTGATGTGGTCAGTGACCAGGTGCTCCTGAAATAATCAGGGACTCAGACTGAAACAGCCTCACATAAGCAAGATTTCTTTTTAAATATAATGATTTATCTTTTAAAATCCATGTGCATTTTGAATTCTCTTTCATAAGATATAAATATTTAGTTTAATTTAAATATTTTATCCCAGTGGTTAAATAAAACTGAACCTCATGCATCTGCACCAGATATATCCAATGGCACTGAGTACCTGCTGGCTCCCCAGTATAGAGGATGTTACTCCTGACTGCAAGACACAGCGTTAAAGGATCTTTGTCATTAATATATTTGTGTTAATTAATGATTCAGCTCTTTTCTAGCTGAGGGCAATGAGAAGACAATATGAGGCATGGGAGAATTAATAGGGGCCAACTAGCATTGTGTTTTCTTGTGGGACAGAGTAAAACAGGTCTGGGGGAGACAAGCAGAGAAAATGCCCTTGGCATTCAAGACTAGCCATGCTGCCCTGAGATTGAAGGTGAGGAAAAGAGTCAGATCTGGTCAACAGTTATTCACAGGAGGGTCCGGTTTTGCCTGCTTCTCTCCCCGTTGAAGTAGGAGGCACAATATAGAGAGGTCATCAGTTCACTTTCCTATTGGAAGCTGAGCTAGCTTATCCAGAGCCTGGGGGCTGTCAGCACAAGATTGTTAATGAACATGTTTCCTGTAGATAATTATAGGAAAGGGAATATTGAAAGCACTTAAAACATTTCATTCTTTTTAATTCATTAATTATATTGCAATTATCCCATGCTCAGGAGCTGTTCAGGAGGCTGGATTCCAGCTATTCCTGCAAGCCTCCATGGGCAGAAATGAGGGCTAAGGGCTTGGGAAGAGAGAGCCTGAAGAGAAAAGTTCAGAAAAGGTTAACCGTGCAGATACAAGAAGCTAATTGGAAACCTCGTAAACAAAATCCAGGTTAATGAGAGTTGCAAAGAACAACACATCTCTTTTATAATGATTATTACAATTATCATTATTTCCCCACCTACATCAAAATTGCTTGCATTTTGATAGGTTCACCATAAACAACACGTCATCTCCTGAAAACACCTGGTCTTGAAGTTGAATCAGAGAATTAGATTCAACATGTGGCAAATCTTATGGATGATTACGGAATGATGGGGGCACAAGTCTAAATACTGCATCCTGCTCTGTCATATCCTAGACCTGCTATTGTTTTTCTCTTCACTTCTTATGTTATTCATAGAGAGTTGTAAGTAAGTAAATTGACATACCAGACCCCTACTGTGTGCCAGGAGTACAATAATGGCAGTGGTACAGATGAGGTCTCTGCCCTCATAGCACTTTCAATGAAAAACATGGTCCACTGAATAGGGAATCAAGATACAGGTGATGGGAAAAGTACAAGGAGCAGAGGAGTTCCTAGGGTGGTCAGGAGGAGGGACAGTTAGAAAGTTCTCTGTGTGCTCTCTTCTGTACACATACATCACATTAGTAACAATATCCCAAATCTCAATACTTTCAGACTTCATATTCTAGCTTTTGGGAATATCAAGTTGCTTTCTTCCCCAGTGATTCCATCTAGGAAATACTGATGGTGAGAGTGGGGAGGTGGGAAAGTTGCCCTCACATATAATTGAAGCTATAGCCTGAACACTTTTTTTAATCGGTTCACTAATTTTCAACTCTCTGTTCCTGTCCTTCTGCTATTCATCGGTTCCTTCTTGTTCCAGTGGCCAATACCACTGCTAATTTCTTCCAAACTGCTAACCTCCATGCCACCCATTGATAATATGACCTCTGAATGCAAGGCATAGCATGAAATTATCTGAGCCATTAATGTATTTGTGTAAATTAATGACTCAGTTCTTTTCTAGCTGAGAGGAAAGGAAAGACAATATGAGGAATGGGGCACTTAAAGGGGCCAACGAGTATTTTGTTTCCATGTAGAATAGAGGAAGACAGGCAGATAAAGTACCCTTGGAATCTGAAACTAGCCAGGTTGCCCTCAACCTGAAAGTATGTTTCTCACTGTCTCTATCATAGGACCTAACTCATGTCACTCCGACGGAAGATGATGGAAAATGTGAACCAGAGATGAGTCCATTCATTTTTCTAAGCAAGGCCTGAAATGTATTAGAAAGTCCAGCCAATATCAGCAAAAACACAGCTGGCTCACAGCTGACCACAGTCACATGATAGAATCCATCTGAGACCAAAGAAACCACTCAGCTAAGCCTAGTTTAAATTGCTAACCTGCAGAATTATGAGCTAAATAAATGGCCATTGTTTAGGCCATTATGTGTTGGGGTGGTTTGTTATGCAGCAATAACTAACTGATACAACACTTAACTATATTATAGATCAGTTCTATTTGAGCAAGTCACTTTGAATACCTACTATGTTCCTAGTTACCAGAGGCATAATAATAAGACACAGTCCCTGTTTAGGGAAATTTACAAGCCAATACCTCTTAAGTGTAACTAAGCAATTAAAAAAACACATGAGATTTTAACCTTTAATTTATGCAACACTACAGTGCCTATGTTTAAGTCTCAGGGTGGTTTCTAGAGTCCCTGAAAAATGTATTAAAATTTTGCATGTATGTGCCTATGTACATTTTTTGAAGAGAAAGCCCTTGGTTTTACATCATGTTGTCAAAAAGAACAAGTGCCTCAGAAGATGTTAAGAACCACTGTATGATGTTATCTGAACCTGTTCACACTGCCCGACACTCACATAGGAGTTCAATCTATTAAGGGGTACATTTCCTTGCTGACTCATCCTATCAGGAAGATGTCCTCAAAATGACATGCTGCCAGAGGCCACTGAGGTTTACATGTTGGATGACCAGAGTGCTATAAAAAGCTTACAACAGATAATCTTATTATTTTTTGTCTTATAGAGCAGAACCTTTGTATGATCCAAAGCACATTTTCTTTGAAAAATGATGAGCTTATCTGTGTCCTTCTTTTGCTCAGACCTACCCTAGGTTTGGTAAATCTTTTTCCCAGGGCAAGAATACGCATCCATCATTCCCCAAAGCCTCCCGCTTCTGGCAACAAATGCCTCTCACTAGCCAACAATGTTGAATATCTACACCACATCTTCTTGTTGAAGGATTTCATTGAGATCTATTTGAGATTAAGAATCATACTAAACTTTAATATAACAGCTCATGTTTGGGGAGACAGTCCAATTGGCAGACGAATCCTCCCTTTCTCTAAATTATTAAGGTTTTCTGCATTTTTATGTTAGATAAACAGAAAGAAAGAGAGGAATAGAGGGAAGGACAGGAATGTACCCTGGATATCTAGAACCATTTCTTATTTCCAGTTCTTACACAATCTTGCAACTTTGATCAAAACAACTCTCTCTCTCTGAGTTAGGTTTTCTTATGTGTAAATTTGCCTCTCTAACTCACGTCCTGCTATCATCACAAAGGTGGTTCTGTGCAGCTTAAGCAAAAAATGTGCGAAAGTTGCTTTAAAAATTTTAAAGTGACACCAAATTTAAGTTTGGTCCCTTCTATATTGGGTTTCTGTGATTCACTTGAAGTCTTAGGCCTGATCCTATGTAATTCTACCAAATCTTCACCTCTGGAGTTAATGATATCATATATCATTTAAAATATCATGGACAACATCACTCACAAAATCAACTTGTCTGGGAAGCCTTCCTTGACTCTCACTTGACGGCTGGGGTGGCCCAGCGTTCAACTCCTGCAGTTCCTGTGCTTCTTTGGATTGTTGTGCTACAATCACCACTTTTATTTCTGCATTAATAGATGATATAAATTAGCGGTTCACAGTGTGACTTTGGAAAAACACTGCGTGGGGTCAAATCCTATAACAACCACTTCCTGACTATGTACATTTGTGCCAATCTTTTTACCTCCCTGTGCCTCATTTTTTCTTGTAGTAAAATTGGGAAGATAATAGTATCAATATCTCACATGGTTTGGAGAGGATTAAATAATTTAGTATGTAAAATATTTAAAGCAGTTCCTAACACTTAGTGGAGTGTGAGTAGACCTTAAGAACTAATATTATTAGTTTGTAGTTAGCTAATATTATTAGCTCTTTGCTGTGCCAACATGGGACCACCTTTGGTTGCAATAGTGGTGGAGATATTTGCTTACTCGTTTCCATATCTTCAATACCTGCTGCTTGATAGGTGCTCAACAAATATGAAAAACATGCAATAGATAGTATGAATAAGTGAACGATGTTAAGAGGAAACCTGGTTTAAGGCGGTACACATATTCATGAGCTGGACCTCGTTCAATCTCTAACTTCACCTGACACCTCTGAAACACATTGTTTACCTCTATAATTCTCAGTTTCCTCCTCTATTAAATGATAGCAGAGGACTAGATATTTCAGTTATGACCATTTCATATCCACAGGTCTATAAAATGGGATTACAGGGTAAGAAGAAGATGAGTTATTTTACCCAAAGTCTACTGATGTGACAGACAATTTACATAGAGCATCATGTCAGATCTTCCCAGTGGACTATCAGATAAATGAGATTGCGTTTATTTTATAAATATAAAAAATGATGAGGCTCAGAGAGGTTAAGTAAATTTCCCAAGACCACACAGCCAGTAAGTTGTGAAGTAAGGACTCAACCCAGTTCTGACTAAAGTTAAAGGTCAGTCATGTCTACCATTTCTACTATTCTACTGAGATGCAAGATATAAAGGCAAAAATGTAGATAAATGTAACACCCGCTTCCTGTCAAAGGGAAGCAGAGGCAGTAAGCAGCAGGGAGGTATACTTAGAACAGGTATCAGGAGAGCTGTCATTTGACATACACATTTAGACATGTCAGCATCTGTGTTGGAATCCAGATGGGGAGACATCAAGTAGGGGAGACAGCAACAGCTATAACATTAGCCTTGAGTTAATTGCTATTTTGGTGTCCTTATGGAAAGAAACATCCACTGTACATATTCATGCAGCAAATGGAATTTATAACAATTTCTCTGAGTTGGGAACCACTTGTCCCCTCCTCCCTGGAGCTAAGCCAATGTCTATATTTAACCCAGCGGGCTGGGTGGCATTACATTTGGGTGATTATTTATAGATACCCTCATGCACAGTCTGCTGAAAAGCCATAGGGATTCTGCCGAGGCAGGGGAAAAGAATAGCTCCAGATGTGTGCGACTGCACGTGAATGCACGTCTGGTCCTTTGTTGGATAAGGATGTCTGGGAGCTCAAACATGCATGAGATCTTGGATGTCTCTGCCTTTCATTTTTATTCATAACTCCCAATATGAGGGTTTTATTTAAACATGTGAGTAGCTAGATCATAAAAATCTTGCAGTTGGAAGGAAATTTGGAGTCATTAGCCCAATCTCCAGTCTGATATTTGAATCTTCTGTACAGTATTCTCATTCAATAAGGACTTATTGATTGCAACTCTAATTTTACCGTTCATCATTTCAACAGAGTGGTTGGAAACCTACACTGAGATCTGCTCTGGACTGCAAAGATGACTGAACATGATCTCTGCCTTTAAGTCCCAATCTTTAGTTGGAAAGATGACGAGTAGATAAAGATTTTTAAGATAAACAATCAACAAGACAAATGGTATCATGGAAGAAATCACAGAACATGGTGTGATTGCCTGGCACACAGTATCTGGCACAGAGAAAAGCTCAATAGTAGTCAATAGTAGTCAAGATTAACATTCCCATTTTATTGATGTGGTTGATTAAAGCTTTACAGCTGAATCTTGAATATTAAGTTGGATTTCTCAAGACAGAAAAGAAGGTAAATAGGATAGCACAGGAAGAATGAGACAATAGAACATCATCAGGAAATGGTTAGAAAACCAGAGTAACTGAAATGTATTCTTCATGATTTAGATGAGACTAGAAAGGTAGATGAGGCTTGTATTTGAGGACTTTGAATATCATACTAAATAGTAATAAATTATTCACAATGATTTGATGAGCAAGGGAGTAATGACCTTTTTGTGTCTTAAAATGTGCAAAAATTTCTGTATCAGTTGATATTACTCAAATTTTAGGATTTCATGGGAATGATATAATTGCAGTCTGGAACATTAGTATCTTTGAGCCTCAGTTTTCGTATCTGCAATGTAATTTGGGGAATATCTCCCCCAAAAGAGTTTGTAGTCCAGAAAGAATAAGATTATTAATATGGTTACAGTATAAGGCAAGTTAAAATTAATACAATTAGATGTTGTAGGGGTCTTGTTTCACTAATACATTGGTTAAATACTACAATTATGAATGCATGTCTGCCATTATTAATGGTTACTTTTTATCAATCACTATATGAAAATTACTTGTCCAAAACACTTTGCTAAGTGTTCACCTTTAATTTAATGTTAAAAACAACCCTATCATGCAAGTGTAGTTAATATTCATTTTGCAAATGAGATACAGTTCAGAAGAGCTAATTAACTGGCTCTAAGTTATACAGCTAGTAGAGAAGAACAAGGGATCAAGCCCAAGTGTTTCTGATTCCAAGCCGGCGTTTGCCACCTGTCACTATGCATATGGTACACCTTTAAAGTAGAACGTTTCTCTGTATGGACTGGGCAAGTTAGGAAACATGATAGGCATTGTTTACCTGTCTTTCTGTGGTCTCACCTCTAAAGGTTCTTCACCCCTCCCAGAGCCTACATTCCAGACCATCCTGAGACTCAATCTTTGTGAATATGCCCCAGTCACTTTTTATTTATGTTGCTTGGGGGAATTGCAGCCATGAATTTTCTAGCTTTTTTTTTTTTTTTTCAGTAAAGCAATGTTTACATGGTCACGGTAAAATGTATACATATGCCAATCTGATATTAAGGTTTATTGTAATGAAATCTAGTTAGCATACTTTTTAGTTACCTTAAAGTCACAAATGTGGAACACATCCATCTCTGATGCCTACTGTTTTCTATTGTCAATATCTGAAGGCTATATGGATTTTATTAGGGCCCCATCTTCAAGTAGTGTGCAATCTTAGACAAACCATTAAATTTAGTGAAATTAGTAGGTTTAATTGTTCTGTCTTTAAGCATTAAAGCATTATAATTCTAAGCATTTAAGCATTAATTTACATTTTAGTAATTCTATATTCTGGCCCTGGACTAGGTGCCAGAAAGCATAGAAACCTGGAGAGATCATAGTCTCACTCCTCAAGGAATACACAAGCTACAGCAATAAACAGAATCTGAGTTAAAATTTCAAGCAAACAATGACACAATACAGCACAAGTTAATTTCTCCAAAAATTCCTCAGGCAGCAATTGCTGACAGTGTTGAGGAAAGGATATCATTTGACTGGAGTGAGTAGTTCAGAATGAGGTCAGTGAGGAGCTAGGGCTATGATATTGATGAAAAATTTTGACCAACTTTGTGATTCTCTTGAATTATCCTTGATGATAAATCGATGTGCATAGTGGTTGTTATATTTGCATACAATTCTCTAGCCTGTGCAATTATATCTTATATACTAACACTTGTAGAAATACATAAACACATTAACAAGAAGTCAGAAGACTTGGATTCTAGCACCAACACTGCCATTAATTCCGGTGACCATGAGCAAACAGCTAGACCCCTTTGGCTCTAAATTTCTTCACCTATAAAATGAAGACATCAAAGTAGAAATTCTCAGATTTCCTTGTAGTTTAATAACATAATCATATGATTCTATATTTGAATAGCAAAGAAGGAAAATTGCACAAGAAAAAAAATCTACACTTCTGCTAGCTTACCCTTCTAGTGTAAAACCTTTTTGCTATAGCACAAACAAAATTTTTCTTTCTGGTAAAAAAAAAAAAAAAATCAATTTTTGACATATGTCCTAAATGTTCACTAGGTTTCAATGACAATATTATAAATGAATATCTAGTGACAGTCTTGTCACCTATTAATAGCTTATAATTTTAGGTGGAATTCTGGGATTTATGCAAATGAAAGATAGGATCCTCTGTTACACTTTCTTGGTAAACCTCCAATATGCTGGCTTGATAGCTACAGTGTACCAGAAAAAAAGAGAAGACACTCACATATATTATAAGAGATAATGAATTATTCTAAAAGTAGGCTTGTTGCACTCATTTGCATATAATGTTTAATTTTTACTAAATGCTTCATTTTAATACATGAAAAAACGATCAAAAACTATCAAAATATGCTAATGAACTTTCTATTGCAAATATATTGTTGCCCCTGATTCTGGAGGTTTATTACTAAAAAATGGAAATTTTCAATGGTTAAGTGATTCTTTTAATAAAAATAATACTGAAAATATTTATACACTTCTGTATTGGAAAGGACCTTAGAGATCATTCATCTAGTTAAAACTCCTTATTTCTTAAGCAGCTACTGGGGCTCAGAGAGCTGGAGCAATTTACTCAAGGCCACACAGCTAACCAGTAGCAAATACCAGAAGAGAACCCAGGATTGCTGCTGTCCTGTTTAGTGTATTTTTTACGGGATCACATGATCTCAAACAACCAGATTTAGTGCTTGTATTTCAAATACTCAGAACTCTATTCAGTTTGGTTATAGTTAACTACTTATAAGTTATTACAGGAATAAAATAAAGGTTGAGGAATAGAGGACAAGACAGAGGCTACCAGATATGTAGACTAAAGTACAATGCAAAACTCTCTCATAAAACAGTATTTCATAAGCCACTGTCATTCAACAATCATCTTCATAATTCGTTGCTATTTATAAACTCTATTATTTATTTGTTTTCTTAATTAGTTAAGTATATGCATGTTATAGAAGAACTTGACCATAGTAAATGGAAAGACAAAAATAATGTGTTTTAAATCAAACACAATAAAAAAAGTGAAAACATATTATTGTTCATAATGGAACTTGCTGTGTCTTTGTCTTTAAAAAGAGTGGAGAAGTGGGGAGATTAGTTAGTATTAGAAATCTTAAAGATGTTAGCACCCAACTAAGATTTTTTCCCTTGACATTTAAAGATGATTGAAAAGGCAATGACTTTCTCACAATATTATTCGGTGTCTTCAGTGTCCTGTCCCATTTAAATCACCTCCTGGACCATCTGTGGTATGCATCTCACACTTTGGAAAATGCTCGGCTAGAATAAGACATCTCAGTCATTGAGGTCTCTGACATATTTCCGACCAAGAAACTATACACCAGAGAAACTGAAAGAAATTTCAGCAATCATCCAAGCAACATAATACAGTGGTAGAGTTACAAATGCTGGAAACAGTGGCCTGGTCTGTACCTTGCCACTTAACTGTAAGGAAAGTGAATTAATTGCTCTGAGTCTCAGTTTCCTTATCTGTAAAATGGTAATAATAATATAACCTGTCTCAAAGGGTTGTTGTAAAATTATCCAAGAAAACATGTAATATAAATTGTAAACATTTACTGAGTATATTGTGTCAAGGTTTACATATATGATACACTGAATCCTTGCACAGTCCTTTAAAGATAGACATTATTAATCTCATTTTACACTTTAGAAAACTGCAGCATGGGAAATTTTGATTCCCCCAAGCTGGTACATGGCTGAACAGGAATTAAAGCTTATGTTTTCTTATCTCCAGCTCATACCTTCTTATCAGTTATGCTCTAGACATGCAGATACATTGGTTAGAGAAAAAGAGGATATCTCAGATGGATGGGACACAAGCAAAAATGTCTACAGATAAGACTGACACAGGTAGCAGAGGATTCTTTAATTTGATTATTATATTAGTTAGCCACTGCTGCAAACATGCTGCATAGCAAAACACTCCATAACTTGGTGCCTTACAACAACAGCTTTTTTCTTTCCACTCACACTCCAGACTTTGTGTTTGGTGCATGTCAATGCCACATGTGTCGGCTTTCTCCTTGGATTACCAGCTACTCAGATCTGTTCTTATGGTGGGTGACAGAAGCTCAAGAGAACAAACCAAATTGCACATGCGTATTTAAGACCTCACCTTCCACTAGTCACAGCAAAGCACATAGCCAGTCTCAAAGTGGAGCTGGATATGATACTCCACCCCATTGGGAAGAGAGAGGAGAATAAATATTCTGTAAAATATTTTAGTCTATTACCCCTATGATGGAGAATCTACCAAGAGGAGTAATGAAAAAGATCCCTCAGAAGACAAATTGGTGTCTGATTGTGGAGTACCCACATGCCAAAAGGTATGAATATGATTCTATAAGCCACATGAAACCACTGAAGTTTTCAGCATGAAACTTGAATCTCACACATTCTATCTCATTTCCTTGGAGCTCCTTTGTTAACCAGTTCACAATACATTGTTAGTAAACGGCAATTGTAAACCAGTGCTCATGCATAGGTAGAGAACATTGTAACCTGAAGCACCTCAACTGGGAATACTAAACAATGGTGGAGAGAACAAACATTGCAGCAAATTTTTAGGTAATGAATAGTAAGGCAGATACCTCTCAAAGTCCATGGGCTGGATGACTATCTGTCTGTGCAATTAGGAACAGAACTATGAGACTGGAGAATGGGGAAAGGCAATATGTCTTTTACTATATAAGACCATTTAGAGCCTTTAAATGTTGTACCATGTGCATACATTGCTTAATAAAAAGATGAATTTAAAGTTATTCCCAAAAATATAGATTTTTTTTAAAGATTCAATAGCCTAGGGTGGAATAAATACATGATTGTTCTGCTTAAATTTTTTTCCCACAGTTAAGCTATTGGAAGCAGGGTGAAGAAATGTTTTTCTCCCTTCTGCTTAGGAAGAGAAAAGTAGAACTCTCCCTTTACATATTATGGTATCTTCCCTTTCCACATGTAAGAGGGGTCTCTGAATACACAGCAGCTATAAGAGATTTTATTAATAGCCCCAATTAGTCACATGTCCTGAATTCACACCTTTTGCCAAGTGATTTTTTTTCTTACATCCTTTCACTAAAGGAAGAGTACACTTTGCCATCCCTTAAATTTGGGCTAAGCCATATGACTTGTTTGGACAATGGACTAGGGGTAGAAATGACAGGGTGTCAGCTCTGAGTCTAGGCTTTAAAATTTGTCTCATGTTCCCATTTGCTTTCTAGCACCCCTGCCATTTTCATGAGAGGAATACACCTGGCTAGCCTGTTGGTCCAAGGCAAGAAGTACATGGAGCCGACCTCACCCAACTTGCAGCTTTGAGCCATCTAGATGGGCCCAGCTGAAGTCAGCAGAGCTATTAATATGTGATAAATAAGTGCTTATTGCATGGTTTCTGAAATGTGTAGTTTCTTGAAATGCAGCAACAGATGACTGTTACAACACTAAAAATTGAGAAATATTTGATGCAGGTACTACTTTTCAAATTGTATGGCCTGGGTGACTTCTTGTCCTCTCCTAAAGGAAGGAAACACACTGACACCTGCTCTGATGCTGTATCTTGTCACACATAGAGCTAAAGTCTTGACCTGTATTTTAACTTTTGATGCTCACAAAATCCTATAACAGAGGCACTAATAGGTCCCTTTTTTAAGAGAGGAAATAGAGACCCAAACAAGTAAACAATTTTCTGAAGTTTGTAAACATGGTGAATGGCAAAATTTGGGTTTTAAACTATTTATATTTGATGTCCCTCTCTCACAGAAAACAAAATGCTAATTTTTTTTAGGCAGGCATAGTCTAAAACATACCCCTTACCAGGAGCTCTTGTCCTTCTCCAGCCAAGTCACATGCTGGACGCTAGGACTATCCTAAGGCATAGCTAAAAACGGAGCTTCTGGGAGAGTGTCAGGGGACAAACAGAGTTTTCATATTCATCTCTGGAGAGTTATTCCCGGGAGAGGCAAGATTCCCTTCTGGAAACATGGGCCCTGGGCAGTGTGCAAACTTCTGAGTTCAGAGCAGCCCCAGCTAATAAATCATCTGTGAGACAATAGCCTGAGGTATCAAGTTACTCCAAGTCCAATATTGCCATCTCTGGATAAAAAATTGTGCTCTGCACTGCAGGCTAAGAGCTGGGAGCAATGTGCTGCTTTAAAGTGTTCAGGCTTCTTGTGATACCCTTTGCTTCCAAAGTTCTGTAGCAGGCTTCTTTTGGGAAAGATAATAGGACCTACTCCCACTTGGCAGAAGAGGTTCATGTGCCTGCTTATTTAAAATGGTTAGGAAGAAGCATCATCCCTCTGGGAATCATTTTGGAAGTCAAGACTGACTCTCCCAATGATATTCTCATTTGCTGCTCCCTATAGCTCAGTCAGCTTTATCACCCTTAAGTTTTGGATAAGAAAACTCCTAAGTTTTGGCACTAAGACTATGAGGGAGTAGCCCCTGATTCTGCATCTGACAAGGAGGAAACCCGGATTTGAAATTCTGGTGTCTGCAACCAAGTCTGAGGCTTGTTACTGAGGACTGGCTCACCTGGTGTCACCAAGCCTGCGTTGCCATCAGAATTAAGCTTTCTTTGCGGATAAGCTTTGTCCTCTCCTATTGACTCTCTATGAAAATGCAAATTACCTGCCAAAGATAATTTTGATTGAGACTTTATACATTGGTGTACTTGAGCTGATCATGGAATAATATGGAAAGGATGCACCTTCCTTAGAGGCATATCTGTCCCAACTGCTTCATTTCGTACCTGGAGAAACAGATCCAGAAAATGAGACCCATGTTCCCAAGACCATGGAGGTAAGTGTCAGTATTAGAAACCCAAACATATTTTACATCATGAAAGTAGCGCACTGGTCTCCTTACAGAGCCAGTGTGAAGCAAAAAGCATTAAAAAGAGTTTGTTACATGTTTACAGAGCTTCACGAAGCCCTGTTTGACCCACTCTCTTATCAGCCCCCCTCCTGTGAAATAATCAAGGCAGATTTTTGTTTTCTCATTTCCCAGGCAGGGATACGGGCATCCAAAGAGATGAAGTACCTTGGTTTGAAATACTCTAGAGCTGAGTGGGTTGCTAGAGATCATGGAGAAAACAACCTCTTCACTTTCCAAGGAATCTTAGTAAGATTGATTTATTTTTATTCTACAAACATTTACTGCACAGGGATATGCTGTACGCCAGCTTCAGGGCTGGTGCTAGAATGGTAAAGCACACAGGCTCGGTGTCTGCCCTCACGGATATCACATTCTAATCACAAAAGCGGACATGAAGTCAGTAATTACACAAATAACTATATCAATTAAATGTTGACGAATGAAATAAAAGAAACACAAGCAGTCATAAGAGTTTTTAGTGCTCTTGGTGGGAAGGAGGATTTATTTGATCTAATAGGTGAGAAGAGGGTTCTCTTAGGGGACACTGGTAAGACACGGACATTCCCAAAAGGGAAGAAGAGACCAGAAGGTGCAGAGACCCTGAGATGGGAAGGAACATGTTGTGTTAGACTAAGAAACAAAATGTCAGAGTAAGCTGAGCACGAAGAATAAGAAGAGAGTACAATGAGTGAGATGGGAGGCTCCAGAGGGTCAGAGCAAGGAGGTCTTTGCAGGCTAGGTGAAGGATTGTGACTTTTAAACTAGGAGTAAAAGGAAGCAACTGAAAATGTTAAGTGATGGAGCAAAATGATCAGATCTGTGATTTAAAATGGAAACAAAAAATGCTGCCTGTAGCATTGGGAACAGATCAGAGAGGCACCATGTGAAGGCGTGGCTGCCTCTGACTAGTATGGTGGCCGTGAGAGTGTTGAAAAGTGGATAGATTTGGCCAACATTTGGGACATAAACTCAGTAAGATTTAGTGACTGATGGTTTATGATAGCAGAAAAAAGAGAGAATGAAAGCTATCAAAAATGATCCCCAAGTTTGCGGGGTAAGAAATTAGGTAATTAACAGAGATGGAAAACACCAGAGGACAATAAATAGATGGCAATGTGTCTAAGGCTGGGCAAAGAGTGAAAATTTCAGTTTGGGACATGTAGCAATGTTAGGTCAATGACTGGTCATGAGCTCAGACCTCAGAAGACAATTCAGGCTGGGGAGATACATCTGGGAATCATTGCATATCGATGATACTCAACATCGTGGGAATGGTTGGGATTCTTCAATGAGGAAATGACCAATGAGAATGGCAGAGCACAATAGAGCAATGCAGAGAACCCAGGAAAAGAGGAGACCCACCATTCAGCTCTGGAAATGTTTTGATCCAACATTTTAGGTCAAAAAGTAGGGGCTCACAGTAGAAACTGGGAATAAATGAGCAGCCTAGTGGGAGAAGAATCAAGACAGGATTTCAAGAATGGATAATGTTGCCCACATGGTATAGACATCAAATAAACTGAACATTTCAGAAGGTAGCCTAGATTTGGCAACATGAAGGTAGCTGGGGTGGGATGGGATGATGAGCTGGAGTGGGATGAGGTGAATCAAGACAGGATTCCCAGAATGGCTAATGTTGACCACATGGTACAGACATCAAATAAGCTGAATACTTCATAATGTACCTTAGATTTGATAACATGAAGGTAGCTGGGGTGGGATGGGGTGATGGGGCAGAAATTTGTTTGAAGTGAATTGAAGACTGAATGATATAGAGAGGAATAGAGACTCCATACCCATGTTCTCACTCATAAGTGGGAGCTGAACAACGAGAACACATGGACACAGGGAGGGGAACATCACACACCGGGGCCTGTCAGGGGTGTGGCGGGCGCTAAGGAAGGGATAGCATTAGGAGAAATACCTATTGTAGATGACAGGTTGATGGGTGCAGCAAACTACCATGGCACGTGTATACCTATGTAGCAAACCTGCACGTTCTGCACGTGTATCCCAGGACATAAAGTATAATTAAACAAAAAAAAAGAAACTCCATCGCAGCAATGTTTTTGAGAAGTATGGATGTGAAGAAAAGCCGAGAAATTTGTCAATAGCTGGAGGGAAATATGTTGCTACCTAATTGTTATGGATATATCTGCTGTGTCACCTTGGGCAAGTTAATTAACCTCTCTGTTTTGACAATATAAAAGGAAAATAAGGTATATTTGTCAACTGCTGAGAAGACCCAAATGGAGAGGGAGACATTGATGATGAAGAACAGAGGTTGGATGACAAACAGAACTGGCTGGAGGGAATGGAAGTACAGAGCACAAGCAGAGGGAATGGTTGCTGGCAGAATGAGAGACTGTTTCTGCTGCATTGGAGGGAAGAAGTGAACAGCTGGAGCAGGCACAGGTAGGGTGCCCATGTGAGTTAGAGAAAACCTGACCTGAAGGCCACTTGTGATTCCAAACCCAGTGAATATGAGGAATCAAGAAATGAGCTATGGAGGAATTGAAGACAAATGTGACAGATGTGACTGATTTCTGAGTCACTCCTCTGGTCCATGCGGTGGGTAGGTCCACACTGTTTGTGGGTGGAAGCCCCAGGCCAGACCCCGAAGGTTTCAGACACAAATGTGAGCACTGTCAGTGCACTGAGATCAGAGACAAGATCGCATCAAATCAGGTTCAGCTGGGTCACAGTGCACAGTGGGGCCGCAGAGGCAAGGCACACCAGTGTTCAAGTGATTAATCTCTTGTCTCCATTACTCTAAATGAGTTAAACAAATCCCTTGCTGGGCCTGTCACACTGATGTTCCGCATGTAAATTGTTCCTAATGAGCAGGGCACGGGGCTGGTCCCCTGGTTGGTAAATCCATTCATTTCACAACACATTGTCTTGTTCCCATATTTCTGTGACACAATCCATTGGCAGATGAGCTGTTAAATAAAACACTGGCCATTCAGAACTGCTTTAGAAATGTGCTGTCTTATTCATAAGGAAGATGTCTTTGGTGCAGTGAACTCAGCATTGGAGGACCTTGGGTGCTTGTTCTGATTTTGACAATTTTCCCTTCTCTGAGCTTCTACTTCTTACATACACAAAATGAGGCATTTGGGCTAGATGCGGTGTTTCCAAAGTGTTTGGCGGCATTTCTGTAGTTTACAAAACACATTTTAAAAGGGTTCCATAATAAAGTAGAGTGGGAAAATAGAGGGTTGAGAAACTCAACAAGTTTTGTTTTGTTTTGTTTTTTATCATGAGACATTTCAGAATGATCAATATGTTAACTTGAATTGTGAGTATTTGATCAAGCAAGCATGTTTTAAAACAGACCTTTTTTTTTTTATCAAATCTGGGAACTGCTGGGCAGGACGAATCCTGGAGATCCCTTCAAATCCATAACTGCCTAAAGCAGTTAGAAACCAGTGGGAATTAGAGACAGAGGGAAAACTGCAAGAAGCTGAATGAGGGGTCAGATTAACTGATTTCAGGGACAATAATTGGGCCTCTGCTCTATGCCAGTCATTGTTTTTCTGGTTTATCCTTCACTTCTCCTGGACTCAAAGCAAGTAAATTTGGAAAAGAAAGGATATTCAGACCACTTAACGAATTGTATTGTATTTGTCTGTATTGCGAATCATATTTATTGCATTATGTTTCTCTCAGTGTTGGCAGCAGATCTTATTGAAATCCACATGATCCCTAAGCGTCCTCACCTCTCTATCTATTATCTGAGGTCCACAGTCTGCGAGAATACTTCCAGGAGTGTGGAACTCTATATCTTCCAAAACTTCCCACTTCTTCTCTGGGCATCATTTCCTTAGGGAATGCCTAAAGTTCCTCCCGAATGTTCCTAAGTGAACCAAGTGTGACCAAGGATGTTATTTTCTCTTTCTGTGTCTTAATAGAAAACTAAAGAGCTACCTAACTTGCCTCTAAATGACCTTCTCGTCACTTAGCCTTTTTGGGCTCCAGATGTGGACAAGTCATAGGGTGTAAAATTGGGGACAGTGTTGCACAGTAGCTATCCCAATGTAGGAACTATTGAAAAACATGGTCTACCTATATCCATTAAGGCTGATCAAACCCAAAAGGAGCTGGAATTTCTCATGATAATAAGGACACTAAAAGAAGGGCAATCATTCTAGATTTCAAGCTCTTCTGTCATCAGTCAACTGTGTAACTCATAGCAAATCAATCCTCCTTTCTGAGCTTGTTCACACACTTGTAAAATGACTGTGTTACGTTACAGAACCACTAAGGTTCCTTTTAGCATTAACATGTTATATGCCTCTATCATGAGTCCAGCACTCCTTCTCGAAGGAACTTGGCAAAGAAGGAGAAAGAGAAATGTTTTTACAAGCAAAATAAACATCAGAAGTCTCTGGAATTGTCACATGATCAAATCTTTATGATGGACAGTAGAGAAATCCGTTCTAGAATATTAAGAGTAAGAACTAATAACAGTGATTATTGTAGATCATTTATCCTCACTTATTTGATGAATATATTTAAGACTTTGCTTTCTGACAAGCACTGCACTGAACTCTCTGGATACTGCAATGAACAAGACAGAAACAATTTCTGTTCTCATGGAACTTACATTTGTGCACATGTGTTGGGGAAGTGGGAATAGACATTAATCAATTAAATAAACAAGCAAGGTGACTTGAGATAGTATAATGGTGAGCAAATGGACTTGATGGCAGTAATAGCAACTGCATTTAACATTAGCTCATATATGATAAAAAGTTTGATTTTAATCATATAAGAGCCCGGACGTAATGAATCCAGGGCTGGTATAGTGATTCCATACTGTCAGGAAAACTGGTTCCTCCTCATTGCTTTATCATCTCTAAGGTGTTTCCCTTATCTGCTTAGCTAAAGATGTAACCATTATTTTGACCTTCTAGCCAGTTGGAAGGAAAGGGAATACCTTCCTTTACCAGTTTGTAATGGCGAGAAGTGCCAGAGTTCACTTCTGCTTACCTCTCCTTGGCCAGAGCTTGTTACATGGTTATGCTACCTGCCAGAGGTCTAGAAAATGTGGCCTTTATTCTGTGCAGCCATTCCTTAGCAAAAAGTTAAGGGTTCTGTTATGATTGAAGAAAGAAATAATAGATATTGAGGAGAAACAATCATTTTAATAGATAATAATAAGTAATGCAAAGAGTGTATCAGCCAGATTAGGCTAGGTGATGCGATGCCAGAATCTTAGTGGCTTAAGATTGAATGTTGCTTATCTTAAGTCATGATGGTGGGGCAAGGGAATCTCTTGCCATCTTAATCACTTAGAGTCCCATCTCCAGTACTGTCAGTTATCCTGTCAGAGGGAAGAGAGCTCTCTGGAAGTTCTTATATTGGAAATACAATGCTCAGCGTAATTAATGTTATTTTTGCTCATAACTCATTGACCAGAACTGGGCATAGATTCCCACCTAACAAGAAGAAATGAAGCATGTAATCCTATCCAGTTCAAAGAAGCAGATGGAACTGGAAATCTTTGGTAAACAACACTGGCTACTAACCCCATAAAGTAATGGGACAGAGATTGGCTTGAATAGAGAGAGGGTCTACTTAAAATGTCATGGCTGCTGGAAGCCTTTCTGAACAGTAAGGGGAGCTGAGACTTGAATGATGAGAAATAGGTCATGAGCATGTGAAAAATCTCTGGAAAGAACACAGTTGTTTAACTCACTGTGGTTGCTATTATACATAGACGCGTACAAGGATAAGCAAGGAGATAAGCAAGGAGATGAATTGGCAGTTATTGTCACCTTAAGGCAACGTTAATAGGTAAGCATTATTACTATCTCAGCTTTAGAGACAAGTAAACAAAGGAATCAAAGGGTTAAATAATATGCTGCAAGTCACATAGCTAGGGTAGCTAGGAAGTGATAGCCCCAGAATTTGAACTCGAGTAGCATAACTCTGCAGTCAAGTTCCAAACAACTAAGTTAATCAGCCAATCCAAGTCCTTTAGGTAGATAGACTCACTCTAGTGAGAATGATAGGTTTAGGATCAGTCAATTAGGGTATCACATAAATTTGGAGAGGAGGCACAGGAGTCAAAGGAGCCCACCAGAGGCCTGCATGGCTCCCTGGGGTCATCAGGAGGCTTCTCCAAAAAGGCTCTCTTGTGAGTATGTTTGTTAAGCGGAGAAGGAGTAGGGAGTACACAATCTCAGCAGAGGAAACAGGATCTGCAAGTGCTCACAGACTTCAAATGTGGTGGGAGAGAAAGGGCTACAGAGAGAAAGTGGCAGGGAATGAGCATGAAACCTTAGTTGGGGCCAGTTTCTCCCACCAAGAATAATGAAGAAAATGCATCAATTATTCAAACTTCTTTCCAGTTACAATCTCATTACAAAGTGTTCTTGTTTTACTGTAGGAAAGCCAGCTCCCCATGTAGCTCTGGGGCTCATCAGTGAAAACAACAATCATCTCGCAGATGCACCCGGGAAAGCAGAGTCATCAGCAGGGACCAGATTTATGCTAAAATAGACTTGGGCTCAGTATAGGGGGAGAGAAATAAATCCAGGTGTAAAATACAGGGCCCTGTGAGTCCACATTGTGACATTCAGCCTTATTAACTGTCACTCTTGCCTTGTACAGTGAGGCCTGGAGAAAGAAGTTCACAGTTGGAGTCAGCTGACTTCGAGACCACTGAGCAAGAGCACAGAAGGAACTATCGTCAGGCCACAGGTAGCTGTCACATCAGGAGGTCACCAGCATCAGAGGGATCTGGCAGAATATGGGCAGGACCAAAGACTCCAACACGTTTACCCTGGCCTCCAAGGCTCTCTCACAGATCCAGCCCAGCTCCCTAATGGATTTAATTTCTCACCACTCTCTTCTGTCCTCACTGCACTGCAGTCTTGCTGGTCTTTGAGTGACACACACATGCCCCATCTTGGTGCTCCTAATTACCTGCACCTGGAACACACTGACCCCACCCAGATAGGCACAGGAACAACTTTTCCACTGTACGGGTCTCTGTTCAAATGCCACATCCTCTGAGAGGCCCTATCTGACACCACTGCTGATCTAAATTAGCACCTCTGATGCTTTCCCTTCGCTTATTTGTCTTGATAATACTCACTGCTGCATATCGCAGTGCACTTTCATTTACTCTTTTGCTTACTTGTCTCCCTGTGGAAGACAATCTCTATGAAGTCATTGTCTACCTTTTTCACCACTATATCCCTAGTTAGAATACTACCTGGCATGTAAACAGTGCTTATTAAATACTCATGAAATGAAGGGATGATTGGAGCCAAGTGGCAGAAACTGGTGTACAATGCAGGGGCTTGATAACAAGGGACATTAAAAAAACAAAACAAAACAAAACAAAAAACAGTTACTCTGGAACTAGGGTAAAAACAGAAACTAGAATTAAGCCAAAATAATGAAAAGTCACTTAGTGACTGGCCTGAATCTCTTTCCATGGATTTTAGTAGGATAGCAGGGTAGGATCAAGCCCGGAGTAGGCCCTATTGTCCTCAGGATTGGAGATGGGTGGGTCTAAAGTGGGTGACTAGGATTCTCCTTTGCTATCTTTCTTCAATCCAGTTCACTTTCATCTGAAATACTTGGGGAGTGGAGTGAGGACCTACTGAGCCCAAAAAAACTGTGGTGTGAACCTCTAGTGCCATATCCATCTATTCCAAAACAGCCCTTACTTCTGGTTTTAGGGCCTGATGGTAAGACCAGAGATGGCCATGATCATAAACATTAGAGGAACCGGGAGCCAGAGCAGCTGGCAGCATCTCTCACTGTGTCATTCTGCCCAGCCTGTGGTTTGCTAAGAGCCTGTCGGCCAGTTTGCCATTCCTGTGGCAGGGCCAATTATCTCCATATCACAGCAACAAACGTCCGGACCACATAACTTGACAAGCGCCACAGCTCATTAGGACGATTACACACTCGGAGGCTGCCCCCATCAGTGGCTCAAGTCTGTGAAATGTACTGGAGCCACCCTTTGCTTTCCAAGGCCCCCACCCCATGACTTCTACCACTCCCATCCTGCACAAACAAGGAACGAGGGTGTGAAAATCTATTTCAGTTGTAAAATTGCCAGCATATAATACTAAAAGAGTTCTGGATTTAGTGAGCTGAGAATAGAGATCTGCTCCTTGCTTTGTTTCTGATTTACTGCAGGACCTAAGGTGAATTGTTGAAGATCTCTGGGCTCAGTTCCTCCTCTGTAAAATGAGGTCAAAGGTGCCTGCCTTATCTTCCAGAGTTGTTAGGAAGATTATTTATGAAACCATGTGTTCTCTTGAGGAATGGTTATCATTTGTGACCACTTGTGGGGAGGGAAGGGCAAGAGAGGTAAATGGGCTACCATTTGCCTTTTTGTTAGGAATCCAGACTCATGTTATTACATAACACTTTCATCATAAGAATAATGCCTGCTCATTATAGAGACTTGCAGATTTAAATCTCTGGGTAAAGCAATTTATACCAACTTTTAAAAATAACATTGGCCACAGATCCAACTTTTCTCTTCAAGCCATTTCTTTCCACTGTGCCCCACCACAAGCCTTCTTTCTGGTGTTAAATAGTTGATAGGATAAGATTATCATACTTTTAGGTGGATATTAACCATGCTGTCTCTCCCAGTTAACATATGTGTGTTTTAATAGTTTTTTTTGAAACATTACCCAAGGAATGGCACTAACATAGACTTTCAGGCACAATGATCTTATAATTGGGAATTCAAGAAGGGTCATCAGCTACTTTATATCCTTATTCCTTGAAGTAAATGCAGTTTCACAGAGGATCAGCCCACAGAACTTTTCTTCCATCTTTCTGCCATCACTAGGCTCAGAGTCTTCAGGCTTCTTTATCTTGTGTACCCACCACAACCCAGGGGCCTGATTGCAAAGGAAAAAGGATCTAGAACCGGGAGTACCATATGACCCAGCCATCCCATTACTGGGTATATACCCAAAGGATCACAAATCATGCTGCTATAAAGACACATGCACATGTATGTTCATTGCGGCACTATTCACGATAGCAAAGACTTGAAATCAACCCAAATGTCCATCAGTGACAGACTGGATTAAGAAAATGGGGCACATATACACCATGGAATACTATGCAGCCATAAAAAAGGATGAGTTTGTGTCCTTTGTAGGGACATGGATGCAGCTGGAAACCATCATTCTCAGCAAACTATCGCAAGAACAGAAAACCAAACACCGCATGTTCTCACTCCTAGGTGGGAACTGAACAATGAGATCACTTGGACTTGGGAAGGGGAACATCACACACCGGGGCCTATTATGGGGAGGGATTGCATTGGAAGTTATACCTGATGTAAATGACGAGTTGATGGGTGCTGACGAGTTGATGAGTGCAGCACACCAACACGGCACAAGTATACATATGTAACAAACCGGCACGTTGTGCACATGTACCCTAGAACTTAAAGTATAATAATGAAAAAAATAATAATCGTTGAAACATCCCTGTTGACAACAAACAAACACAAAACAAACAAAAAACAAACAAACGAACAAAACAGTTACTGGAATAAGGCTAAAAGTGGAAAGTGAGATTAAGCCAAAGTAATGGAAAGTCACTTCGTGACTGACCTGAAACTCCTTCCATGGATTTCTCTAGGATATCAGGGTAGGGTCAAGCCTGCAGTAGGCCCAGAGAATGCAATGGAAAGCCAAACTCAGAGAACAGAAGACAGGCTGGGTTGCTTATTAGCAGGTGAAGAAGATTATTAACATTGGATGTTAATTATTTCTTCAAGTCTTCTTCACCTGCTGATTTCTATCATCTCCTGGTCTCTTGCTCAGAAATGTAATCTCAGACCCCACCAATTCTGGAAGTATACATGGTGGGATAGTTGCTGGCCTAGGAGGCAGATAGCCTGACTTTGAAGCCTGGCTCTGCCATTTTCTTGACCTTGTCAAAGTCACTGACCCTCCATCATACCCTGCCCCACACTTCCCAAGCTTTAGTTGCCTCACTGTGCAATGAGTAGGGTTGAGGAGACAATGTCTAAACCTTTTCCAGTACCATGATTCAATACATTCTCAATTGATTTCATTTCAATTAATCTCGATTCAATCTAATTTGCTATATTTCAATTCAATTATTTCCATTTAGTTTAGTAATTCCATTTCATTCAGTTGAAGTCAATTCAAATAAACTAAATTCCACAGACTCCAATCAGATCCCTATTTTCCTGGTGTCTGAAGCAATTTCTAGGACTTGAGAATCTAGGACTGAGATGTGGGGAGGGGAAGGGCAGAAGGAACTCCTCCATGTCCCCTGTCTGGATTTGAGTAAGTTACCACTGGAATGCCTGGATCTGTAAAGGAGAAAGCCTGAAGCATTGGAAAGGGTACAGGATTAAGAATTAAATGTGGCTGCATGTGGCCTTAGAGGTCCTGAATCTATAATAGGCAATGAGCAAATGCTATTGAATAAGTAGATGAATAAATGAATGCATTTAACTACTAAGTGAATTAATTTAAATACAGTACATATTGAGTGAATTGAAATACTTATTGAGCCAATGAATAAATTTAAATGGGCAAATTCCTAATTCCTCTCTTTCCACTCTGGCTTTCTAGATGTCCTTGGTCAAGTCACATCACCTCCTTATTGTCATGAGAGAACTGAGGGTGCTGTACTAGGCAGTCCAGCTCTAAACCCCACATCTGGGATTCTGTGAATCCTCTTCTCCTGCTCTCTTCTGCCTTGGCCAGGCTCTCTCTGTGGGCCAGAGAGCTCCTCCAAGGAGCAGAGCTGGAAGAACAATGCCCTGTGATTGGCTTTGGTGGCTTCCTTAAGGATAGAGCAGCAGGTGAGCAGGTGGAGCCCTGATTGCAAGGCCCCATGATGAGTTGAGAGGGATTGATTAGTTCAAGCCTCTTAAGTCAAGTGGTTCTGAAATTCCCCAGTGAGCACGTCTCTCCCCTCAGCTCCTGGCCCTGGAGCTGCATGTTTTGCCTCCCACAGCAGCCACCCTCCTCCATCTGATGATTTCCTTTGTGTTCTCTTAAACTTCTTGGAATTTAAAGAGTTGAAAAAGAAAGAAGAAAATACCTGGTGCTTATTATATGCCAGATAGAGTCCTCTGATCTCCAAAAAATCCTTATGATGCCCTCTTGGAGATGATGTCTCTATCACCTCCAGTTTACTAATGAAAACAGAGGCAGCTCAGAGAGGGAAGTCACTGCCCAAAGTCACACAGCCAGTAACTTGTGAAACCTTCAAAACCAGAAGAGATGATATTCAAACAATAGGGTAATAGGCATGCCATGCACATCAGCTCCCTAACCTGTCTTTCTTAGGCCCTGGTGTGCCTGGTGAGACCTCAACTCACCATCTATTTCCATGGCCCCTAGATGCAGTCAGCCTGATGCCCTAGGCTCCCTTCTGGGTTTGGAAGCTGAATCTTTCATCCCAACCCAGAGCCAACTAGGCTCAGGAAGCAAACTCCAGTTCTGAACCCTCCATCATCCTCCTGGCATTGAAGCCATGCCTCCTTTGGTCAAGAGCTAGGCTACCTTTCAAGTCTAATAGGGTGAGAGGCAAGCAGGCCAGGCCAAAGTCAAATTGAGCAGGAGGTGGAGGCTGTAAGCAGGCTGCTTTGACTCCTACACCCCAGGCACCTGGTTGTGAGATGTCCATGTCTAAGAGACTCCTAGCATCAGAGAATACCAACCGAGAACCTATCCCCTACTTTCATCTCTGTAACAGAGGATGGGGGCTGATGGTGAATCAGATATAGGTATCCATCCTAGAGCTGCTTGCTCTATTATCTCCCCTATGTAATTTGGTTCTTTAAGTAAATTCAACAACCAAACAAAAAGTCTAATAAATAGAAGCATAGAACTATGGTTGCCAGAGGTGGGGGGCAGGGAAGGAAACAGGTGAAAGGGTACAAATTTGCAGTTAGATAAAATGAATAAGTCTAGTGACTGAATGCATGGCATGAGGACTATAGTTAATAATGGGTAACTGGAAGGTGACGGATATGTTAATTTGTTTGCCTGTAGCAATTTCACTGGCTATATCAAAACATCAGGTTGTATACCTTAAATGTACACAATACACAATAAATTTTGAGAATAGACCCTCAAAGAGGAAGGAAGGGAAGGAACAACCAAAGTTGATTAAGGTGGTTCTCAAACTTGAGGGTGTGTAAGAATCCCTTGTGGTGACCATACGTAAAATTAATTTGAAGATTCACTTTCAGAGATACTCACTCACTCATTTATTCATTCATTTGTTCTTTTATTCCTATCATCAAGTACTGTTCTAGAGACTGGAGACAAAGTAGCAGAAAAGTTCCTATGTTCATGGACAGGACAGAAGCAGAGAAAATAGACAATAAAATATAAGTAAATGCCAGGTGGTAATTATTATGGGAAAATTTGAAGCAAAATAAAGAAGTGGAGAGGCCCTAACAGGAGCAGATCTGGGGTTTCTATTTTTCATAGGTACATCAGGGGATTCTAACACAGGAATCCCTGGACACTTTTAAAAATGGTGGTTGGGTTGAACGGTAATTCTGTGTTTAGGTCTTTGAAGAATCAACATAGAGAGAAACAAAGACACTGGGGCCTACCAGAGGATGGAGGCTTGGAGGAAAGAGAGGATCAGGAAAAATAACTAATGAGTACTAGGCATAATACCTGGGTGACAAAATAATCTGTACAACAAACCACTGCAATATGGTTTGGCTGTGTCCCCACCCAAATCTCACCTTGAATTGTAATAATCCCCACGTATCAAGGGTGGGACCAGGTGGAGATAAGTGAATCATGGGGGCAGGTCTTTCCTGGGTTGTTGTTGTGATAGTGAATAAGTCTCATGAGATCTGATGGTTTTATAGAGGGGAGTTCCCCTGCACATGCTCTCTCTCTTGCCTGCCACCATGTAAGATGTGCCTTGCTCTTTTGCCATGATTGTGAGGCCTCCCCAGCTATGTGGAACTGTGAGTCAGTTAAACCTCTTTCCTTTATAAATTACCCAGTCTCAGATATGTCTTTATTAACAGCATGAGAACAGACTAATACAGCCTGTCACATGAGTTTTCCTACATAACAAATCTGCATATGTATCTCTGAACTTAAAAGTTAAAAATAGCTGGCTTACTCTATATCAAAATAAGTGCAGTTTCATAGAGAATCAGCTCAGAGTACTTCCTTTCCATCCTCCTGCCACTAGGCTTAGAGTCTTCTGGTTTCTTTTTTTGGGGAGTGTACCCAGACAGAGAATAGAATCGAAAGCCAGCATCAGAGGAGAGAGGACAAGCTGGGTTTTTTATTGGAAGATCAAGAAGGTTATCAAAGCTGGGTGCCTCGTTGTTTCCCCAAGTCCTCTTCACCTACTGATTTCTATTAATTCCTGGCCTCCTTTTTAGAAATCCAGCCTCAGACCCCACCAATTCTGGAAGATTTATGTGGCAATTTTATTTAAGACTTGTACCAGTGAAGGTAGTTATTGTTATCATTATTCACATCTAACAGATGTAAAATCCAAAGCTTAGAGAAAGGAAAAATTTTCCAAAGTTATAACAGCTAATAGGAAAGTGTGACTTCAGATCCTGCTTATTTCCCTGTGTAACACATTAAGGAACGGCGAAAATTACCAAGAGCATAGCCGGCTTCAGAGCCTATACGTCTTTCCCGTTGCCCTTCTAATGGTGTCCAAACCTTCCCTATTTGCAAAGCTCGTTCTAACCCTTCGTGTCATTTGAGGTTCACAACTCTGATGGGGAAAGCCTTGCCCCTGTTCCCTGTCCCCACTCATCAGTCACACAGTGGTAGGCATTGACAACTATCACTGCAGATACACGAAAACCCCAATCCAAGTCCATCCAGATTAAGTTCATCTACCCCGGAAACGGGAAATGGTCTTGCTGATACACTTGAGGAGACTCCTGGGTACTTAGGTGTTCAAACAGAGCTTTGGGCTTTCCCTACCCCACAGGGTTGCCAGTCTATACAACTGGCTGTCAAGCTTGGTTTCCTGAACCTCAGTCTCTTTCCCCTACTTCCCTTTAGGCTCAACCTCTCTTCTGAACTCTCAGCTTCTGTCTAAAGAGTTGCTCCAAACACTCTTTCAGACAATGTCTGAATAGCTGCAATAATAGTAAGCACTTGGCTGACACATCGTAAGTCCCCAATACATATTTGTGTAACAAGGGGTTGAATGAATGACTAATTACAACTAATATTTTTAGGTGATTACCATGTTCCAGGTGCCATGTTAAGCACTTTTACATTTAATTTTCACAAGAGCCCTGTGAGATAGGTACTATTTTCATTACTCTATTTCACATAAGTGGTGACTGAAACTTGGAAAGGTCAAATTATTCACTCAGGTTCACAAAGTTCGGAAACAGTTATGCTTGCATTTGCACCTGTGTCTGTCTGCTTCCAAAACTCATGCTCTCAACCATAATCTATAATCAGAAAACAACAAATTATATCATCATAATCTTCTTCCTGGTTAGTTTTGCCCATCACCACTGCCTGGAAACTTCTGCAGCATCGTAGGATACCATGGATTAGGTCATCACAAACAACAGATCAGAGCAAGAATGAGTTTTCTCCACTCTTTTGGCCACTATACTTTGGACTCTCGGAAAGCTCATTTTTAGGCCAACCTGATACTTAATGAGCTCTCTTTAGTCATGATCCCATCAGCTTCTTCAGTCTTCATCAACCTACGCTGATGCCCCAGCATAGCTCACAGTGATCTAATTGATGGTGGTTTGGTAACATGACCACAGCAATTAAAAAAAAAATAAACTCAGTCCATCAAGAAGTAAGTCTATGTCCCTACCCATGGACTTTTGGTTGCTTTGACCAACAGAGTAGAAAGAAGTGTTACCATGTAACTCCTGAGACTAGCTCATAAAAGTTCATGTGGCTTCTACTTTTATTTTTTAACTGGAATTCTCACTCTCTTAGAGTTCCTGAATAAACATGTAAAAACTTAGAATACCTGGGAGGTCACCATGCTGTGGGGAAGCCCAATTCATATATAGAGGTCAGGGTAGGCACTCTGGTCAACCTTTCTAGAATGAGCCCATCCTTTGAGTCATCTCAGCCCAGCAGCCAGACCAAAAGGCTATTCCCAGCCGAGGCTCCAGACATTGTAAGGTAGAGAGATAAGACATCCGCACTGTGCTGCATCCAACTTCCTTATCTATAGAATCCACAAGCATCATATAATGGTTATTGCTGGTGTTACAAAGTTTTGGGGTGGTGTGTTTCATAGCAATAGATAACTGAAACATCATCTACCTAGTATAACTCAATAGTTTAGTGTAATTGTTGAGTGTTTGGCTCTGGAGTCACACCGAACTGCATTTGTATTATAGAATATGACATTTCCTAAATTAGGCAAATTCTTTCACTTTTCTGACCTTTACTTTCCTCATCTGTAAAATATTAGTCACAATATTTTAATCCAGGAACTATTATAATGATTACATAAGATGATGCATAAAGATCTACTTAGACAGTGTCTTGCAATATAGTAAGCACTCAGTATATACTGGCTCAGATTATTATAATTGAATATCTTAGTAAGTGCAGTTATTATTGCTTTACTTTATGAAAGAGGAAATCAAGGCTAGGAGAAGTGAAATGACTTCCCCAAGGGCACATGACCAATCAGATTTTCTAACTCCTTGTCCAGAGTATCAAGGCCTTGCCAACATGGACATGGCTAGGCTCTGGAGGGAGCCAAATCATTTTCAAGGGGCATAGGAGATGGTAAAATACTTCTCAAGGGTTAGACAAGCACCAAAGGAGACAGAATAGTGCAACTTCTTTCCCTCTGTCCCCACATTCATGGAGTTACAAGTACCAAATTAGGGACATCTTCCAAACACATTCCCAAATCAGCTTCTTTTTAAAGCAAAGCTATAAAAAGACATGGCACTCTAAATGCCACCCCTTCCCAGGCTGGTAAGCAGCTTATTTAGCCCAGCGTGTGGCCATCTTATGAACCCAGAGAAGAGAGCCTGCTGCTGGGAATTATCTCTAGGAGTGCTGGGGGTGAGTGAGTCACTATCATGATGAGGAGAGAGAAGCAGGGGAGGGCAGGGAACAGCTCAGGTGACTGCACAGGGACAGGAATTCCCACAGGAGTAGGGTGAGGGGCAAAGTGGGAAAGGCAAGGGTTGGGCATGAATTTTCATGGACATAGAAACTAGAGGTTTGGCAGATGCAGTGGCTAGCACCTGTAATCCCAGCAACTTGGGAGGCCAAGGCAGGAGGATTGCTCGAGGCCAGGAGTTTGAGAAAAGCCTGGGTAACATAGCAAGACTTCATTTATACACACACACACACACACACACACACACACACACACACACACAGACACAGACACACACACACACACTTTTTTTTTTAATTAGGTGGGCATGGTTGTCTGTGCCTGTAGTCATTCCCAGCTACTAAGGAGGCTGAGGCGGGAGGGTCACTTGGACCCAGGAATCAGAGCTGCAGTAAGCTATGATGACACCACTGCATTCCAGCCTGAGTGACAGAACAAGCCTCCATTTCTTAAAAAATGAAATAGAAATAAAATAAAAATAAAGATGAAGAAACCAGAGGCTTAGAATTTGAGAGGTAGGAGCGGCAAAGCAAGATGGTCGAAAAGGAACAGCTCCAGTCTCCAGCTCCCAATGCGAGTGACACAGAAGACGGGTGATTTCTGCATTTTCAATTGAGGTAGCAGGTTCATCTCACTGGGGAGTGCCAGACAATCGGTGCTGGTCAGCTGCTGCAGCCTGACCAGTGAGAGCTGAAGCAGGGCGAGGCATCGCCTCACCTGGGAAGCACAAGGGGGAAGGGAATCCCTTTTCCTGGCCAGGGGAACTGAGACACACAACACCTGGAAAAACAGGTAACTCCTACCCCAATACTGCGCTTTACCAAGGGTCTTAGCAAATGGCACAGCAGGAGATTATATCCCACACCTGGCCGGGAGGGTCCCATGCCTGTGAGCGTCCCACGCCCACAGAGCCTCCCTCATTGCTAGCACAGCAGTCTGTGATCTAACGGCAAGGCAGCAGCGAGGCTGGGGGAGGGGTGCCCGCCATTGCTGAGGCTTAAGTAGGTAAACAAAGCCACTGGGAAGCTAGAACTGGGTGGAGCCCACAGCAGCTCAAGGAGGCCTGCCTGTCTCTGTAGACTCCACCTCTGGGGTCAGGGCACAGCTAAACAAACAAACAAAAAAAGCAGCAGAAACCTCTGCAGATGCAAACGACCCTGTCTGACAGCTTTGAAGACAGCAGTGGATCTCCCAACATGGAGGTTGAGATTTGAGACCGGACAGACTGTCTGCTCAAGTGGGTCCCTGACCCCTGAGTAGCCAAACTGGGAGACAGCCCTCACTAGGCTGTCACCCCACACCTCACACAGCGAGGTACACCCCTGAGATGAAGCTTCCAAAGCAAGAATCAGACAGGTACACTTGCTGTTCAGCAATATTCTATCTTCTGCAGCCTCTGCTGCTGACACCCAGGCAAACAGGGTCTGGAGTGGACCTCAAGCAATCTCCAATAGACCAACAGCTGAGGGTCCTGACTGTTAGAAGGAAAACTAACAAAGAGG
>NW_012103743.1:3204480-3209821 GCF_000951045.1 Mandrillus leucophaeus | reverse complement strand
CATGCACACGTATGTTCATTGCAACACTATTCACGATAGCAAAGACTTGAAATCAACCCAAATGTCCATCAGTGACAGACTGGATTAAGAAAATGGGGCACATATACACCATAGAATACTATGCAGCCATAAAAAAGGATGAGTTTGTGTCCTTTGTAGGGACATGAATGCAGCTGGAAACCATCATTCTCAGCAACCTATCGCAAGAACAGAAAACCAAACACCGCGTGTTCTCACTCCTAGGTGGGAACTGAACAATGAGATCACTTGGACTCAGGAAGGGGAACATCACACACCAGGGCCTATTATGGGGATGGGGGAGGGGGGAGGGATTGCACTGGGAGTTATACCTGATGTAAATGACGAGTTGATGGGTGCTGACGAGTTGATGGGTGCAGCTCACCAACATAGCACAAGTATACATATGTAACAAACCTGCACCTTATGCACATGTACCTAGAACTTAAAGTATAATAATAGAAAATAAATAAATAAATAAATATATAAATAAATAAATAGAATTTAAGAGGTATTAGGAGGCAAAGTGTTTAGTCCAACTTCTATCATTTTACTGATAAGAAAACCAAGGACTTGGAAGAACATGAAAGGGGAAAACTTTTAAATCTAAAAGTTCACTTACATGAACTGTTTTTAAAAAGATTCCTTATCTGCCAAACTACAGAGTTCATGGAGCTGTGAAGTAAGGTAGTATGGTTTTGTTTTTGTTGTTGTTGTTGTTTTTGTTTGTTTGTTTTCAGTAGTTGAGGATATTGAGGAAGATGAGAAGAGGAAGCACCTTACCAATGTTTACACAAGAGATTAACCTGGAAGGTACACTAAAAGCCTGGTCTTTAGATGATGGGTTTTCTTTGCATCAGATCCATACCCCTTCCATCCCCCATAAACCAAGAGTAAGAGATTAGCCCACTACTTCCCCTCCCAGAAATTCACAGGACAAGAGTGTGCTTCCTCTGTAATAATAGGGAATGTGTCCATTGTCAGAGTTAGAGACATACATGTCTTCTGAGACTGGGAAAAACAAAAAAAAAAGTGTGAAAATTAAATTAGAAAAGATGAATTTTTAAATTGGAAAAGATCTAATTTCGTAGAAGGAGCCAATGCCCAAAAGGGTAAAGTCACTTTCTAGCTTTTGGAAGGTTACATTGTGTAAAGAAAGGAGCAAGGGCTCGGGAGCCCAGATGACCCAGATTCTCATTTCTCTTCCCAGGCTAGGCCTTCACCAACCATGCATCCTTGGGTAGGTTAGTTAACCTCCCTAAACCTCTATTTCTTTGCGTGTAAGATGGGAGTAAAAATAACCACTTCATATGGTTGCTTTGAGAATTAAATATAAAACAACTAGCCTGTAGGAGGTCTCCCATAATTTTTCTTCCTAAAAGGAGGACCCAAGACTCAAAACAGGCTTCCTCAGTCCCAGATTCTATTAAAAAAATTTGAGGCCAGGCGCGGTGCCTTGCACCTGTAATCCCAACACTTTGGGAGGCCAAGGCGTGTGGATCACCTGAGATTGGGAGTTGGAGATGAGCGTGACCAACATGGAGAAACCCTGTCTCTACTAAAAATACAAAATTAGCTGGGCATGGTGGCGCATGCCTGTAATCCCAGTTACTCGGGAGGATGAGGCAGGAGAATCACTTGAATCTGGGAGGTGGAGGTTGTGGTAAGCCGAGATTGCGCCATTACACTCCAGCCTGGGCGGGAAACTCCATCTTTAAAAAAAAAAAAAAAAATTGATATTTCTGGGTGGGGAGCATGTAACAACCTCCCTGGGCCTCCATTTCTCATCTTTTGCAGTGGATACCAACTGGAGCAGCCACTAAGCTCTCTACACCTCTCTCACTTTCGGAATGATCTCGGTACACAGAGGTGGAATGCTGGTGGCCATGCTTGGCCCTAGCCCCAAGCCATAGCTAACGGGCCCAGAAGTACACCTTGTATATAAGCCAGGCCATTCAGAGTTTTTCCCTGGGATTTTCTTACCAGAACTAAAGGAAGAGAAAGGAAGAGTCTCAGTCTCTCTCAGGTGGTAGTCATGAAATATGAGTGGTAGGAACCATGGCCTTGTAGAGGAAGCCAGCAGTTTATCTAATGGAACTGGCATGCAGAAATGAAAGACATAAAGAAAGGTGCAATTCTGCTAAGTGAAGTCCCTGATTCCAAGTGTCCCTACAACCCAGATATACCCTTTACACAAGGCTTGTAAAATGCTCCAGTGTTTTCTAGTGGATGAATGTCTTCTTGCTTAAGGTAATATTTTGCCTAAGGATTTCTTTCCACAGGGTTGAACTGGATGATCATTAAGGCTTCTTCATCGCTTAACCATCTGTGGTTCTTAAATGTGGACTGAAATACCTACTGTACTCTTATCCTGGGATCCTAAGACTTAAGGACAGAAGAGATTTTCAAGACCCCAGGATAATAAGCCACAGGGATAAAAATTTCTAACATATTTTTCCTATACACCTTCCTATGACTTATTCCCCACTCCTAAAGCTAGAAGTATAATATATATAATATATATGTAATATTATATATATGTAATATTATATTGTGTTTTTTATATATATATAACAATTAAATAGCATTTCATATCTTATAGTGTTCTTTATCATATAGGAAATTTATAACACCCCTGCATAGAGGTGTCACTCTTTTTGCTACTGTTATAGAAGTTGGTCTCTTGGTCTTTCCTGGCTTAAATCTCCAGTCTTTTCAGGGAACCCAACTCTGGAAAAACCTATCCCCTCTCCACCACTCCTCGGTCAATCAAGTCTTACAGCAAGAGTTTTCAGTTCTGGGGTCCTGACATATCTTTTGCTCTTGAGTCAATGCATTAGTCTGTTCTCACACTGCTATAAAGAACTATCTGAGACTGGGTAATTGATGAAGAAAAGGGGTTTAATTGACTCACAGTTCTGCAGACTATACAAGAAGCATGGCTGGGAGACTTCAGGAAACTTACAATCATGGCAGAAGGATGAAGGGGAAACAAGGCACATCTACACATGGTGGCAGGAGAGAGCACAAAGGAGGAAGTGCCACACACTTTTAAACCATCAGATCTTGTGAGACTCACTATTGCAAGAACAGCAAGGGGAAAATCTGCCCCTATGATACAATCACCTCCTACCAGGTTCCTCCTCCAACATTGGGAATTACATGAGATTTGGGGGGGACACAGAGCTAAACCATATCAGTCAACAACGTCTATTGTAGGCTCACACTGTCAATGTATTCCTAAAATAGCCACTAGGGTCACCTGCAAGAAGCCCTGCAAATTGATTCACTTGAACGGTGTTTTCAGCACCCATAGCACGGGGGCCTAGGGATATGTGCTGGGAAGAATGTCAGAAAAGCAAAATATAAGACTCCTATCCCCAGCAGGTCACCACCTGGGTGGGAAGGAGGCCATTGTCATAGACAGTGGCAACCTTCTAGGGATTATGTTATGATCCAGGTATACATTATCCAAGGAAAGAGAACAGCAAACCACCTCCATGAATTCTGAGAAGGCTTTCCAGGAAACAGCACAGCTGGGTCTTGAATCATCTCAGCCACTGCACAGTTCTCAGCCATTGCACAGTTCTGTAACTTTGGGCAAGTAACCTTATCTTTGGCATGTTAATCTTCTCCTCTGTAAAATGGAAATAATAATTATGCTCCTTCATAGGCTTGTTGTGTGAATTAAATGAATTAATGTGTGTAAAGTGCTTAAAACAGTGATGGGCACACAGTAAGTATTTAACACCCATTAGCAATTGTCATCATCATTATCATCATCATTAAAAAGTAAGAGTTTATCACAGAGGCAGGCAGGGTAGGATGTCAGTCAGAGGGAATGACAGGGGTGTGTAAAAGCAAGTCATACTTGGAGTTTGGCAAATTGTGCCAGCTTGCTGCAAAGTCAAGTGTGTAGGGATCTTAGGAGCTGATTCTCCAGGTGTCACCAAACTTTTTCAATAAAAAGTCAGATACTAAATATTTTAGGTTTTGTGGGCCAAGAGCCAATGTCCTTAACTTTTTAAGCAACCATTCTCTCCAAAAGTATAATGGTTTGATTAGCATTTTATGTTTAAAAATGTCAAACCATGTTTTTTTGTTCATGGAACATATAGGTTGTGGGTTTTATTTGGTCCATGAGCCACAGTCTACCAAAGTCGGCTGCCGAAGTCGCCTAATGGCTGGGCTGTTAAAGATAGCATAGGCCTTGCTAAAGAGGATGAGCTTCTGCAGGCAGGGGAAAGGCAAAGGGTTTAAACGCAACTTCAAGATCAGATTTGCATGTGGTAAAGTAACATACAGAGTGGATTAGGGGTGAAGAGGGAGGGGCAAGCTTAAGCTAGCAGTCTAATTAGAAAATGAGAATAATTGCAATGGAAGTGATATTTGTACAGGGGCAGTACTGATGAGGATGCTGAGAGATATTTAGGGCAAAATTAACACAACTGGTTGTCTGGATTTAGGCAGTATAAGGGAAAACGGAACACTCAATGTACCTGCTTATGGAAAGACAGATCGACCTTTACTTAGGATGGAAGTGAGTGCCCCATGCCCAGAAGCATTCAAACAGAGCATAGATTCCCACCTGACAGGTATTCTGCAGACAGCAATGGATGGAAATAGAAGCAGATAAAGTATCTTCTAGCTCTGAGGGCCCAGAATGTTATGGTTCTGTGATCGTCTTTATCAATCTAAGAGGCACAAATGATTTGTTTAGTCAATGAGGGATATAGACAAACTTCACCCCTCAATACAAATCACCTTAATTTTGCAGAAAGTTGTCTATTTTCTAAAGTGCTCACATCCATTATCTCTCTGAGGAGCCTGGAAAAAGACTCAGATCTGAAACACACTGGACAGACATGAGACTGTTATCATTATTATTTTAAAAATATGCTTCAGTTGAATATAAAAGTTCTTTACATTATTTCAAATTTAGTGCAGTTATTCTGACTTGGGAACAGCAAATTATTCACTTCTATAACCCTCTAATTTCTTGGACAACAGTTGGCACATTGCATTATTACACAAATGTTAGTCAAATCCTAGCAATCCATCAGGAGCCAGGTTGTAAAGCAGTTCCTCCATGTGGCCTTCCACCACGATGCTGCAGAAAAGACCCGCTCATGTCATCGCTGGCTCCCACTGCAGTGAGAACAGCATCATTGTTGATAGTAACAGACACCTTTTTTCGGTATTCCTTGTGTGGCAGGTGAGGTGAGGGTGAGGCTCTTTACAGACATTCTCCACTAAGCCTCGAAAGAACCTAATGTGTTTCTCTTTTTTCTTTTCTTTTCTTTTCTTTTCTCTTCTTTCTCTC
>NW_012103743.1:3183247-3204406 GCF_000951045.1 Mandrillus leucophaeus | reverse complement strand
GATCACAGCTCACTGTAGCCTCAGCCTCCTGGACTCAAGCAATCCTCCCACCTCAGCCTCCCAAGACTACAGGTACACCACCTGGGACTACGGGTTAATGTTTTGTTTTTGTTTGTTCACTTTTTGAGGCGGAGTCTCCCTCTGTGGCCCAGGCTGGAGTGCAATGGCACCATCTCAGCTTATTGCCACCTCTGCCTCCCGGGTTCAAACCATTCTCCTGCCTCAGCCTCCCGAGTAGCTCAGATCACAGGTGCCCACCACCATGCCCAGCTAATGTTTGTATTTTTAGTAGAGATGGGGTTTCACCATGCTGGACAGGCTGGTCTCAAACTCCTGACCTCAGGTGATCTGCTGCCTTGCCCTCCCAAAGTGCTGGATTTCCAGGTGTGCACCACCACTCCTGGTTACGGACCTAATGTAATAGATGCCATTGCACTGCCCATTTTACAGATGATAAAGTTGCAGCCCAGAGACGTGAAAGGCTAATTTTATTTTATTTTATTTATTTTTTAGAGACGAGGTCTTGCCCTGTTGCCCAAGCTGGCCTTGAACTCTTGGCCTCCTGTGATCCTCCCACTTCAGCCTCCCGAGTAGGTGGGATTACAGGCACCTGCCACCACACCCAGCTCACACAGGCTAATGGTTGAATAACCCTGCCTTTCCAGCAGACACAATGAGGACATTTTTGTATCTATTTATTCAAGGAGGGAGAGGTTGGGGCTAGTGGGTGTGCCCGGACTGGTAATAAAGCCTTGTATCATAACCGTCCCAAAGTCTCCAGGCGGCTGTGGCCGACACGTGCATCCAGGCCCACAGGCTCTGAGGCGGAAACCACAGTTCCAGGTCCCCAGGCTCCAGCCGCCAATGCGGCCACCGACCAGCAGAGGGCAGCTGCGGGAAGCCGTCCAAGGGCGCACTCCACCCCCATTAGAGCTAATTAAGCCGCGAGAGGCAAGAGGCGAGCGTGTGGTGAAAAAAAACACATGTACTTCTGGGTTGAGCGAGGCTGGGGGATTTGCTGGGAGGGAGGTTTACCCGCTTCCAAAAAGCCGGCTGGATGGTGCCGTGGTGGCTGCCTGCAAAGGAACACCGGCCTATGGGAACCGGACCCGGGGGCTTCCGGTGAGCTTCTCCTCCTCCAGTCAGTAAAACAGGAAAAGCCTGGCCCAGGGATGGAGACGCTGTGGAGCAGACGGACTGACTGGAGCCAAAGGGCAGCTTGTTTGGAGCAGAAAAACAAACCCAGACATACCGAGAGATGCACAGAATGTCCACAAAGCGCGTGCTGACGAAACAGGGTGAAACATACACACATTTAGAGTGAGCCACAGTCCCAGCCTGACTGATAAAACCCGGACAATCTCGCAAATCATGATGATTGGTTACTTGTCAGTTGAATACACATGAAGGCTGTACACATCCAGAGGCACAAGTGTAGAGATGTAGCACAAACACCCTCCATCCCCCCCCCACCACCAAATAAATGCAAATGTTTAATCACTCAGGCATAGGCACATTGAGGCAGGAGGCTGCACTGGTTTGAATTTGGAAGGTCTGAATTCCAGTCCCAGCTCTGCCCCAAATCTGTGCCACTTCGAACAAGTTACCAAACCATTTTGGGTCTCAGTTTCCTCATTTGTAAAATGGAGGAGTCAAGCCCGTCGGGTTTCTTAAAATTATACAGCTTAAAAGCATTAAGTTCTCCAAGGAAGCTTGGGACTGCTTCTTATTTCTTCACCAAATCTCCAACCTTAGGGGAGGAACCAGCAAGATGGCCCAGTCCAAGTCCCTGGCCCCAAACCATTTCATGCAACATCTCTATGGATGTTCTTATCTGTCTGACAACCTGGAAATCTTTAAGTCAGCGCGTGTATGATCATCTCCCTGTGAACACGATCGTACTGAATATGCAATTTCTTTTTCTGTTCTCCTTTTTCACTTAACTTTAGTACAGAGCATAAGAATTTCACAAACATGTTTTCAAATGGCCATGAAATGTTTCCTTATATGGATAACTGTACCCCTCAGTTCGCTTTTTCGTTGTGCGCTCCCCCATGTCCCCCCCACACCCTGCGTTAGCTGCTATAAATAATACTCCAGAAAAAAAATCTTCATACATATATCTTTTTTTCTATTTTTGGATTTTTTCTTTCGAAAAAAATCCCAGAAATTAAATTACTAAAATTAAATCATATTTTAAGAGTCTTCATGCACATTGCCAAATTGTTTTCCAAAACTGTCGCCCTAGTTGACATGTCTACCAGCAATGTGTGAGATTCTTTATATCATCCCATTCTCAAAAGCATTGACATCCTCTTGTTTTTGTTTAAACTTTGCTAATTCAATAGGCAAAAAATGTTATCTCATGGTTTTAATAAGCCTTTCTTTGATTATTACAGAGAGTGAACATTTTTTTCTTGTGTTTGTTAACCAGTTGTATGTATTTCCTCTTTTGAGAATTGTCTGTTCTTGCCCTCTGCTCACTTATCTACTGGGTCTTAGTGAATTTAATTGATTTGCATGCGCTCTTTACATAATAAAGATAGTAATCCTTTGTCATATTTGCTGTGGGTATTTTTCCAGTTTGCTTTATGTCTTTTCCTTTGTGATTTCTTCTATCACTTCTAAGCTATACAGCCACCCCATCCTCCAGAGACTTGATAAATATTCATTTCTAATTCCTAGTATTTTTTCTCCTGGGATGATTTGATTCTATAAGCTTAAGATTCCATGAGACCATAAATCTATGATTTTGTGCTTCCAAGATGAGTACTACTAGCTCCCAATTTTCTTTCAAGGCATAGAATCCCTAATTTATTTCATATTTCCTTTTTACATGTCCTCACCCTTTGGATTATAAACTCCACGAAGGTAGGGACTGTGTCTGCCTCTTTCCACCTGAATCCTAAAAGCCCAGCATAGTGCCAGGCACATAATGGGAGCACACTAAATGTCTACTGCTTGCTTATCTTCCTGATCTGTTTCAAGCTCTTGAGAATGCCCCAGTTCTGGCCCCACATCCAAGCATGCAACATGGGTGGTCAGATGCATGGTGTGACAGCCCCTGGGGAAGCAGGAGGGCATTACCAAAAGAGAGGACAGCAATAGTGGAATTAAAATGTGTGAAGGAACATGGCATGTAGCAAACAATATTGAGTCTAACATGTCAAGAGTGCAGGATGTGTGTGCTTGTGATACGAGATACAGCTGGAAATGGAAGTTGGACCCAACTGGTGAAGGGCTCTGAGACAGTTTTGGAATTTCAGTCACAAAAATTCCATTCTCCACAGTGCAGCCAGAGTGATCTTTTTAAGAGGTAAATCTGATCACGTCATTTTCCTGCCTCATATCTGGCAAAAGCTTCCCTTTGCAGGTAGGACACAGTTGAGAATCTTATTATAGTCTCCAGGGTCCTAGCTTTTCCATTCACCATGCCTCTTGCCACTCTCCCTTTGCTCACATCACAATTCCTTGCTGTCCTTCGGCTCTGCCAGGCCTATCCTGTAACCAAGCTTCTGTGACTGCGGAGTTTTTCCCATTAACCCTCTCACCCCAAGGCTACACATGTTTGCTGCTTCTCTTATTAGAATAGAGTTCAAACATGCAAGGCTTCCCACTTTCCTACCACTCTTCTCTTTCTTCTTGTTTTACTATCTTCATCCAGTGTATCACTATCTAAAGGGATCTTCTTTGTTTATCTACCTGTTTATTTTTTCTGTCTTCTTGAATGTAAACCTCAGGAGGGCAGAGGACTTCCCTATTTTATTTACTGCTATAGTTCCATCACCTACAACAGTGCCTGGCAGGCATAGTAGGAGATGGCTAAATTTTGCTTGAATGCATCAGATAAACTCATGGGCAGCTGGAGCCACAGGGAAAGGGGGGTGTGAGTAGGATGGAGTGTCTGTTTCAGAGATAATTCTGCTAGCATGGTGGAAAATGGTTTGGAGCTAGAGAAACCAGGGGCAGGAAGAAAGAATAATGTTACCCATAAATGGCTGATACCAGAAACTTTTCTGAGAAGAGGGTTTGATCCAGGGAGAGCTAGAGATGGAAGCATGTTGTATACTGGGTACCGGAAAGGATTTTTTAAAACGTGCAGAGTTAGCAATGTGCTGGCAACCGGTCCAAAAAATCCACAATTATAACAAATAATTATATGGTGTTTTCGCCCCCTTAAGGTTTTGGCACTCTCTCATGATATCCTCACCATCATGATTCAAAGTAGTCAAGGAATAGGCTGCCATCTTCATTTTACAGATGAGAAAACTGAGGTCCTGGAAAGTTAACCCAGGGTCACACAGCTTGTGAACAGTGGATGTAGAAAGAAACTGAGGTTCTGATGCTCAGCCCTGCCTGAGCTCTGCCTGGCATCACAATTTTTCCACAGTAGCTGCCCTCCATGGAATGCTGCTGTGGGTAAAATAATATTTTAGGGTTAATGATCCAGATGAATAATGTTCCCCCACCTTTGGGCCAGGCAGGAGAAGAGAACTGCAGTGCCACTTCCTTCCTTAAGAGAGTTAAAATATCACAAGTCAGAGAGGAGGCCATTTGCCGCCACATTAACAGCAAATGCCATTTGTTCCCAGTGATATCTCCGCATCTGACTTCTGTTTCCCTCCCCCGTGGCTGAAATTACAACAAAATGAAGCAAGGGCCAAGGGAAGGAAGAGATAAACAAGGCTCGGAAAAAGACAAGGAGTGACGCCTCTGTTCGACTAGGCAGACAGGCTGAGAGTCCCAGATCTCCTTATCCTTTCTAAACTGGAGCCAGTAACATCTTTATGGAGGTAGCAATTACTGGTGGCTCAGCAGGAAGCCAGGGGCAGGGCTGGTGGAGAAGTCTCTGGATGTATGAACTGGAGAGGCAGAAAGAAGGGCTTGGAATGTCTTACGATTCTTCTGAATGGAATAGCTCCCCAACCCTCCAATTTGGCATGCCATACCCTACCTATTGTTCAAATGCCATCTGCTTCATGGAGCTTACATAGGTCACACCAATCATTTTAATTCGGAGCTTGCGCGTATCTGTCATGTTTCTTTAGACTGTGAGAAAGACGTGGAAAGCAACAGGGGCGTGGATAACTGCACCCATCGTTGAGCCTGAGAAAAAAGCATGAGGTGAGGGCACAGCACAGACAATGGGTTCTCATCTGGACAGCTCCAGAAGGTGATAGAACAGCACCTTCCACCTCTTCAAGTCTTTCCAGCATTGTGCACCCAAATGCAAATAGGGGGGCCATTTGAAAAGCCTTATCCCTAGATGCTGACAGTAGTTCAAGAATTGTGTGACTAAGGAGAGTTAGTGATTTCAGGGAAGTGTGTTCTGGTTCAGGGAATGAGGTCCCGTAGCCCACTCTCCCACAGCCTACCAAACAAGTAATCTGTCTTAATGGGAGCAAATCAATAATTTTTTTTCCTTCCTTCCCCCTTTCCTTTTTTCTCTCCACAATTTCTTTCTTCTTTTCTTGTTTCAAATTTTTTTTACTCACTCATTCCTCCTTCATCTTTTTTTTTGGGGGGGGAAGGGGCCTCTCTCTCTTCTGTTTCCCTGAACCCAAATTAATATTTTCAGATATCTTTCCTGTGTTATTAAAAAAAGTTCACTGAGTTCAAGACATACTACCTACAAATTATTATAAGGAAATTACTTTGTGTTTCTGCATAGTTCAGTGTATTTTTGTCCACAGATAAACAGAGACATCATTTTAAGGTAAAGAACAGCTTGTGTGTGTGCATGTGTGTGACAGCATGTGTATATGTGTGAATGTGTCTGTGTGCGTGTATGTATGTCTATGTGCATGTGTGTGTGCATATGTCTGTGTGTGTGTGTGTGTGTGAGATGATCTGATGGCTCCCAGGAAAGCAAGGGAAAAAAGGCAGAAAACACAAATTGGATTCATTCATTCATTCACTTGATCAAGAAGTATTTGTTGAGAGCTTACTGTACTTTTTTGATTTTTTTAAAATTTATTTATTATTATTATACTTTAAGTTGTAGGGTACATGTGCATAACGTGCAGGTTTGTTACATATGTATACTTGTGCCATGTTGCTGTGCTGCACCCATCAACTCGTCATTTACATCAGGTATAACTCCCAATGCAATCCCTCCCCCCTCCCCCCTCCCCATGATAGGCCCCGGTGTGTAATGTTCCCCTTCCTGAGTCCAAGTGAGACCTTACTGTAAGCCAGGTGCTATGCTGATTCCAGCCTCATGGAGTCCCCAGCCAGGTACAGGAGTTAAAGAGAAACCAGGAACTTGTAAGCCAGTGAGCTCAGCCTGTGGTAGGGGACATATGAGGAGTGCAGATGAAGGACACAGCAGAAGCACTGGCCTTGGGATCATTTCTTGGAACAACTGAAGCAGCTCAGGCAAAAGAAAGGATATGTGTCAGCTCTGTCTAAGAAGAAAGGCAGAGGGTGAAGTTCAAGAAGCCCTGCTAGCCAGTACACATGAGAAAGGTGTGCAGGGTCCAGCCCAGAGGCAAAAACTAAGAGCTGGGGCAGTAAATGAGGAGCAGGAGCAGGATATGTATGTTGCAGGGAGGTGGGGGTGCATGCTTATCACTTTAATTGGAAAAAAAAGTGTTAACTATTCAAAATCTGTATGTCCACACTCTTCTCAGGCTCTCCCAGGAGAAAGAATCCTAGGAAGCAGATCTGGTTTTGCTTTTGTTGAATGCAATTATTGAAAATAATGAAATTGAATTATTGAAAGCAAAATATAAAAAAAAATGCTTTTGTTGAAAATGCAGAGAGGCTAAACTCTGAGAAAGGGATGTAGTTTTAAAATATAAGTTTTCCTATTATTCAGGTGCGGTGAGGCTAACAGATCACGAGATGATTGCCATTGGAAAGACAGTTTATTAAACTCACAAATCTTAAGAGGAGGGGACACACCATACCGTAGTGGTCACACGGGGAAGCACCAGGGCTGGTTGGAAGGCAGAAGAGGGCAGAGGAAAACACGGACTAAAGTCTTCATTGTTGTTTCTGTGGGAAGAACTGGGCAAGGCATGGAGCAAGGCAGGCTAAGCAGGTTTCGTATTGGCCAGTTTAAATAATTTCAGTGCATAGGGGCTGTCTCTACTAGTCTGGTACCTTGGCCTAGGGTGATTAGAGCAGAAGAATAATGGCCCAGAGCACAAGAACCCAGTCAAGGAAGTGCTTGGGGGTATGGGCTCTGCATTGATTGGTTTGCACACCAAAGACACACTTGCAAGGAGGTCCTTTACTATCTCTAGGAGTTGACTAGCCCTGGGAGGGGCAGTCCCTTCAGGATGAGAAAGGCCCCAAGATGTCAAAACATCAAAAATATAGAAAATAAAAAAGCATGATTAATACAGACAGCAGGCTCCTAAGGATGGAACAAAGGGGAGAGGTGGGGAGTAGGGAAGAAGCAAAGGTTTAGATGCAGATAAGAGGAACAGAGACAGACTGAGAGGAGAGCTGTGTTTCAAAGAGTGAGTGTATGTTTTTGTTTTAAAGAAAGAGAGAGGCCAGGCTCGGTGGCTCATCCCTGTAATCCCAGCACTTTGGGAGGCCAAGGCAGGCAGACCACCTGAGCTCAGGAGTTCAAGACCAGCCTGGCCAATGTGGAGAAATGCCATCTCTATGAAAAATACAAGAATGAGTCAGGTGTGGTGGTGCACCTGTAATCCCAGCTACTAGGGAGGCTGAGGTGGGAGAATCTCTTCAACCTGGGAGGTAGAGGTGGCAGTGAGCCAATATCACACCACTGCACTATAGGCTGGGTGATAGAGCAAGACTCTACCTCAAAAAAAAAAAAAAGAAAAAAAAAAGAAAAAGAAAAAGAAAAAAAGAGAGAAAGAGAGAGAAAGAGAAACAGAGAGATGGCAGCTGCAACAAGGAATGAAACATAGGAGATAGAACCAGGACAAGTAGAGGCAATGCTCAGGACACTTAGCTGCATGACAGACATGTAAGTTCCTCCTTTATTAAATCAATATTTTTCATTAATGCTTTCAAAGTTGAACTTGGGAGGGGCTGGTATTACATTAGACTAATCTATTATATCAGAGAGCCCATTCATATTTAAATTTTATCTCGATATTCTAATCCAGTGCAATAGTTTTCAAACTTTTATGAGCCATGAAATCTTTTCTCCAATTGAGAGCTTTTGCAAAAGTCCAGTATGTTTAAATATATATGTGTGTGTATATATACACACACACACACACACGTGTGTGTATATATATACACACACACACACACACACACATGCACACATATATGTGTGTATATATATAAAGAAAACTACCCTGGCTGATGATGGGGTTTTCAGGCTTTATCAGCCCAGCTTCCCTCAGTCCCCATAGTAGCCCCTGGGATCCCTCTACCCAAAGTGCAAAGCTTCCCTGAGCATATTTTGAAAACCTCTGCTGTGGGGCAGTGACAACTGTATGAACTGAAGCCAAACTTGAGGATAGATTTGAGCCAAGCCTGAGGACAGGTTTGAAACGGAATGCAGATCTAAGAAGGTCCCACTCTGGAAAGGACCCACGTACATGCATATATGCAGTATAGGGAAGAAGTTAAGAGAATGTGCTTTTTCAGTCATATGAATCTAGGTTTCAAACTCACCTCCAATCCTTGGGCAAATCATGGGAACCTCAGTTTCCTAATCCATAAAATAGGATACATAACATGTATCCCAAAGCACAATAATCAGAATTAAGCCAGAAAATGTACTTACTAGAGTGTTTAATTGGTAGTCAGTGTTCAGTAAACGTAGACTATTACGAACATCCTCATTAGTGTAATTCCCCAGCGAAACTAGGCAAATTATAATAGTTTGGCCTCAATAAGACCTTTATACCTCTCAAAGTTGTACAAAAATGAATGGAATATCTAATGGTGGTGACTTGCCCAATTCGAAGGATTTTTAAAGAGAAACTCAAGGCTATGCACAGGGATATTGCCAGGTGATTTAATTGATTAAGCGAGGAGTGGGACTATATGATTTTCATAGGTCTATTCCAATCTTGCAAATCCAAGTGTTGTGGCTACATAACTCTAATCCCACTTGGTTATAAGATCCTCAGACATTAAAATTCCATCAGTGGGGCTGGGCGTGGTTGCTTACACCTGTAATCCCAGCACTTTGGGAGGCTGAGGCGAGCGGATCACCTGAGGTCAGAAGATCGAGAGCAGCCTGGCCAACGTGGTGAAACCCCGTCTCTACTAAAAATACGAAAATTAGACAGGCATGGTGGTGCGCACCTGTAATCCCAGCTACTCAGGAGACTGAGGCAGAAGAATCACTTGAAGTTGGGAGGTGGAGATTCTAGTGAGCTGAGATCCCTCCACTGCACTCCAGCCTGGAGACAGAGCAAGACTCCGTCTCAAAACAAACAAACAAACAAACAAACAAACAAACAGAAAAGATTCCATCAGTGTTCAATTTTGTTAAGCCAGTTCTGACTTAGTCCAGAACAGACCAAGGCTCAAACTCAGATTCCTTGAAGGGATGTGGAAAGAGAGGAAGGCTCGGTAATGGGGTGTCAGCCTGGGAGCCTAGCAGTCTAGCCCTTTGCAAGGCTGCCAGGTCTCACATCACTCAGGTGGATGAAACTTCCTGAAATATTAACAGGTCACAGGCAATTGCTGTTTCTCAACCCAATTAGAACCTAATTTGAAGAAGTATGCTTTTCTGAAGAGGTTCATTAGCCAAATGCCACCCCACCTCAATTCTGTCATGCAGAAAAGATGAATGGGCCCAATATGTTGGCATTTGGCTGATGCCTGGGGTGAAAAGACAGATGCATTAAACTCGATGGGAACACAAATCACTTTCCATCTTTGGAGTAGCTAGTCATCATTAACCCCGCCCATCACCTAGCACATGAGGGCCTTCAGGACAGCTTTGGGAATGGCACCACCCCTCCCCCCCCAGTAATCCTATAACATTCAAAAAGACCTTAGAGGTCATTAGTCCAAGTAACCTCTTAACTTAGAAAGGAGTCCCCTTGACAAAGACCCCAACAATGGGGCTTGAGCATAGGGAAGGATAAGAAACTACCTCCTTCCCTACGAAACCCATACCCCTCTAATAATAAAAAATAGCTTTTAAGACATACTCTCTCAACCTCTCTGCCCACCTGTAAATGGAGCTTTGCTTTGTGCAGTCAAGACAAAACATCTTTATTGTTTTTGCCTTTCAGTTCCTTTGATGTTCTCTTTCAGCTTCTCTTCTCAAGAGAAAATGGTCTCAGTTTCTTCAAATGCATTTAACTGTACTTCAAAGCCACTCACCCTCCTGGTCCTATGTGCTACTGTGTACCTTTGAACACATTCTCTTTGGTCTACCAGTCTCCTAAAGTATGGTGCCCAGAACCAGAGACAATTCTTCAGGTGTCACATGGAAATTACAGAATATAACTGACCTAGTTCCTTTATTCTGGATACTTTATAATGATACCTCAAACAATAGATGCCTTTTACTGCATGTCAATGTGTGCCAGACATATGCTAAGTGTTTTCATCATTAATATAAACCTGTGAGGAGAGTATTATCCCCATATGCGGAAGCCATGGCATGAAATGTTTAAATAATTTGCTCAAGATCACACAACTGTCTATTGTAATGTCAGGATTGGAATTTGAGACTCTCAGACTTTGAACTACTATTCTGTTCTTGCCTCTGCTTGAGATCAGTTGTAGCATCATTCTCGTTTTATAATAACTCTATTATGTTTAACAGTTTATACAAAGTGTTTTTATATAAAAATTCATTTTATTCTCAAAAAGATGCTGTTCCTCTAGTTCCCTGAAACCTCAATGTCTAAGAGCCACATGAATGGCTCTGAGGTTAGATTTACCTCATCTGATACTATATTTGTTATTGTTTTAAAATATAAATAAAGTGCAAGAGTTCATGTACCCCTTTAAATTTCACTGTGGTTGTTTCTCCTGATATTTCCACCCATGAAGATAATTTTGAGCTTTTATTTTGTCTTCCAATGTGTCTGCAATATCTGTATACCTGATCAGCACCCCTTCTATATCTTCAGCCCAATCATGCAGACGTGTTGACAAACACTGGTTCAAGGACACAAACCTGCATCTTACCCTGGTAAGTAACCCCGATAATTCCACCACTGACTGATCCACCTAGTTATTCTAGCCCACTGGTTTCCAAAACAAGATGATCTTCAGAATCAGTTGGAAATTGTTGTGATCACCAGGTCCTACCCAGGACCATCTCAATCACGATTTCTGAGAAACATATATGTTTAAATAACTTCCTGGAAATTCTGGTTGTCTCTCAAGAGCACACACTTACCATTGATCTAGTCTATGTGTTTTCAACTTGTCCAGAATTGTGTAAGGAAAAACTTGATCCTGTCACTTGCTGAAATTGAAACATATCATACCTGAGATTCTTCTATCTGATACATCCATAAGAGAAAATCAGGTTGCTTTAACATGTAACTTAATCTTGATAAACTACAGAATTGCTTTATAACACTTGATGAGATTGAGGATTAATTTTTTAGGCTCACCAATGATAATTATAATATGTTTACTGAATTAGTGATTAATTTATGATTATCTGGCACTATAATTTTATCAAAGAAAAACAGAAACCTACAGGAACAAAGTGACTTTCCCAAGGTCATGCAGTGAGTCAGTAGCCGAGTCTAAACTAGACTCCAAATTGCCTGATTTGAGCTCACTGCTCTTTCCTACAAATCATGCTGTGTCTTAAAATTTATACTTGGCTTTGAAATTCATTGTGGTTTTGTTTGATTTACTACATATCAGATGGCCTTCCTTATTCAATTTTGCTTTTGCTGATGTAAAAATGAATTTGCATTCATAGAGCACATGCCAACTAATAGCAGAACTAAGGGGAGGGGAAAGAAAGGAAGCATTTCACCCATCTTCCAAAGGATATGAAGTAAGATTCAAATTTAAATATGTTTGACGAAAATACACAGAGACCACGTTAAGTTAAAAAAATTGAGAGAATAGTGGAAAGTGATCTTGATTGAACATCTTGCTTGGTACTTCGGGTAAACTGACAAACTTTTTACAGAATCCAGGAGTCTCGAGAACGTCATTTTGCTATGGAAAAGTACATTTCCAATAAGATAGGTGATTTCATTCATTTGTTTAATCTGTATCTAAAAATTATTCTATGGCATTTTTTTGAAGAGAAACTAGAGCAGACATCACTTTACAAGGCCACAATATTAAAACTGAGATCCATTTACATTGTTGAAAGAAACCTTTCAATAAAAAATCAGAAAATATTTGAAAAGAATAAAGAAAACACTTTATTTATTCATTATTACTACAATGATGATAGTCACAATAACTAGTCACTGAATCTTTGCTCTGTATTGGACACGAAGCTAAGTTCTTTTCATATATTTTCTTATTTAGTGTTTACACCACACCTAGGAAGCAGCCATGGGTTCCATCTCACAGGAGGTGGAAAAATCCTCCAGCTAAATGTTGTATGCACTATGGTTTGGTACTGCATTTATTTTGACTTGAGCCCCAACTTAAAAATGAGACCATCCTAGCCAACATGGTGAAAGCCCGTCTCTACTAAAAATATAAAAATTAGCTGGTTGTGGTGGTGTGCATCTGTAGTTCCAGCTACTCGGGAGGCTGAGGCAGGAGAATCACTCAAACCCGAGAGGCAGAGATTGCAGTGAGCCAAGATTGCACCACTGCACTCCAGCAGCCTGGTGACAGAGCAAGACACCAAATCAAAAAATAAATAAATAAACAAACAAACATTAAAGAGATAATGAGGTTGAATAACCAAGAAATAACAATGGCTTAATATGTATACCTATTCTTATAACCTAAATTTAAGAACATAATACACAATGATTGAATACTACATCTCTGAATTTATCAAAACAGATAATTAATGGCAAACTATTATTAGTTTGTTTTATTTATTTATTTATTTTTGAGACCGACTCTCACTCTATAGCCCAAACTGGAGTGCAGTGGCGTGATCTCAGCTCACTGCAATCTCCATCTCCCAGGTTCAAGCTATTTTCCTGCCTCAGTCTCCCAACTAGCTGGGACTACAGGCATGTGCCACCATACTCGGCTAATTTTTTTGTATTTTAATAGAGATGAGATTTTACAACATTGCCCAGGGTGGTCTCGAACTCCTGAGCTCAGGTGATCTGCCTGCTTCGGCCTCCCAAAGTGCTGGAATTATAGGTATGAGCCATCGCACCTGGCCACAAACTATTATTTTTAACTACGCCATTACAAAACATTACTAAGACAAACACAAACATTTTCCTACATGGCACTACAATTAGCTTGAATGACTCCACCTCACTGAAATGCACTGTCATACTGAATTTTGGCATTCTGTATACAAAACTGTAAAATTACTCCAAAATTATTCATTGTATTTGTATATATTGGCATGCAATTTCACTTAGATTTTACCAGCTGAAGAAAAAAATGACATTTCACTATTTTTGGCACTTAAAAAAAATTACCCAATTCTATTAACCATAGCAGGGAGGGGAGAGGTAACATTCATTGAATACCTGCTAAGTTTTAAGCACCTGCCAGGTATCAATGCCTTCTATCCTCATCACCACCCTGCAAGGAAGGGCATCATTCTCATTCTTTGACAGGAAGAGAAGGCATGTGTAGTTCAGAATGGCTCAACAACTTGCCCAAGGTCACACCACTGGTGAATAGCAAGATCATGCTTTAAATCCCATAGCTCAGGCCCATTTGTCTACTGCAAGCTCCCTCCCAAAGGTAAGCTTGAAACACAGAAAAACCATGCAGTATTCAAGGCCACACAGTAAGTCCATGATGGTTTCAAGCTGAAAGCCAAATGTGAATCCTCCTGGGTTGGGGACTCTGCAATATTGATATTTATCTTTCATAGGAGGCCTAGATGAGTTTTAATTGAAATGATGGATTCCTGAGCACGTAGCTTTTTGAAATACAAATATGACAGGAGAGAGTGTCAATAACACAGTCCTTTTCCAGATCATTTCAGAAAGCGAATTTGTTGGCCCACCTCTGGGAACATATATGCAGGGAACAATGAGTATGATATTCGATGTATTGGTCTCTGGGGAACTAATTTATGTAGGGGCTGGGAAAATGCCCAGAAGGTCTGCAAATAAATCAGGGAGCATCTATGTAGTCAGAATTCTAGTTATTGAAGTTAACAAGCCAGCCCACTGTTCTCTCTCCCTCCCTACTCTTTTCCTACAAGACATGCTAAGCTCAACAGAGAAGAGACAGCAGAAAAGAGCCAAGAAGTAAAGGTGAAGGAAAAGCGACTCCCTCCAAGTACGTGAAGTCAGTCCATTTCCATCGCACCGGCTGTGGTTTCTATCTCCCTGCTCACTACACCAGTCTCCCTCCATGGTCTTCTTGTCACAGTCACAGTCCTTCCAACCGGTTCTCTATAGCATAGCCAGTAGCCAGAGTAATGCTCTCTAACACTCAAAGCACAATCTGTTCCTCCCCTCCTCAAAACCTCTTCATTCTCCTTTGTCCACTGGATAAACTCTGAACCCTCAGCTTGGCACTTTGGACCCTGTATATCTGGCTCATAGCTCTCTCTCCACTGTATCTTCCCTTCTAAAGCCTGGCTCCCACTTATAAGCAAGAACATGTGGTGTTAAGTTTTCTGTTCCTGCATTAGTTTAATGAGGATAATGGCTTCCAGCTAAATCCATGTCCCTGCAAAGGACATGATTTTGTTCCTTTTTATGGCTACGTAGTATTCCATGGTGTATATGTGGGAGCTGAACAAAGAGAACCCATGGACACAGGGAGGAGAACAACACACACTGGAGCCTGTTTGGGAGGTGGGGGTGGGAGAGCATCAGGATAAATAACTAAGGCATGCTGCATGCGGGGCTTAATACCTAGGTGATGGGTTGATAGGTGCAGCAAACATCCATGGCACACATTTACCTGTGTAACCAACCTGCATGTCCAGCACATGTATCCTGGAACTTAAAATAAAATAAAATAAAATAAAATAAAATTTTTTTGAAAAGCTGGCTCCTCTGATGCTGGGACTAGGGTGGCGTGAGTGAGACACTTGCATTGGGAGCAAAATGGAAGGGGATGCCAAAATACCCAGTAATCAACATACATGACACACTAATTCAATATTTTAAGAAATCACAGTCAATGTGAGTAAACCCATGATAAGCAAAATATCAAAAGTTTAAATAAAAATTGCTGTGCCAAAGCATATTGAAGCCTGAGGCAAAAAGAAAAATCAGTAATACTGATTCTGTTTTTATTTAAACTTTTGGCATTTTGTTCATCATGGATTTTTGCATTGATTTTGATTTTTTAAAATATTAATATTAAACATCAGCCCCAGTCCTGCCTGTTAGATCCAAAATACAACAGTCTCAGATTACAAAGGACCTAGAAGAACATGCAAAGAAAGGGAATCTTTAAGTTATTTTTATGGTCATGGGAGAGAGAGAGTTACAATTTTGACAAGGAGAATGGAATAATGTAGCCGGTCAGATAATTCTGGAAACAAAGGGCTGGCCTGGAGATGACAATGGAAGACAGGATCATTAGTTGTCTTTTGACATAGGTTCCCATCACTTCCTGTCAGCATTATAGGAGTCTTAGGTATACATCGATGACCCTCATTGTCTATGTCGAGATAAGTGAAGAGGCTGATGAGGGTAAAACAAACCAGGACTGAAGGAGAACCAAGGTCTCCTGAACCTTCATTTAACCATTAATTTATTTATTCATTTAACCATCAAGTATTAAGAGCCTAAAGGTAGAATTATTAGATAAACTATAGGATATTCAATTAAATTTGAATGTCCGATAAACAATAAACAATTTTTGGTGCAAGTATGTTCTAAATATTGCATGGGACATACTTATATTAAAATTTAATTGTTGTTGTTGTTTATCTGAAATTCATATTAAATTGATCATCCTGTATTTTTGTTTGCTAAATCTGACAACCCTACTATATATAAGGTTACCATGTACCAGGCACTTTACTAGGAAATAAGAGCATATTGGAAAATAAAATATACCCAATCATTGTCCTCCTGGAACTTAAAATGACTGAGGCAGACATTAATAAAAACCACTGCATAGATAATTTTAAACAGTATATTGTGATAATTTCTCAGGAAGGTAAAGTACAGGGTGTAAAAGCAGGAACTAACTTGATCTGGAGCACTAGTCAAATATTTTCTGGGAAAGGTATATTTCAGCTGAGATCTGAGGGTTAGGTAGGATTTAATTAGATAAATAGAGTGAAAAGAGGACTTTTTTTGGACAGAAGGATCAATATGTATGAAATGATTTTGAGGTAGGAGGAGTTATGGTCTACTGGAAGGATGGGGAGAAAGCACGGTCACTGAAACTTAGAGATGGAGGATGAGAATGACAAAAGGCTGGGGTGGGGTGGGGGGTGGGCAGGGGTCAAGACAAATGAAGCCTTGTAGTTCATTTTCAGAATGTTGGACTTTGTTCTAGAAAAAGGGAAAATCATTGAGGGGTTTTAGATGAGATTGAGATGACTAAAGCTGAGTTGTCAAAATATTGCCTAGTGAGTGGTGGAGAATTTAAGACCCAGGAGGAACCAGTGGATCTATTAGGGACCTCTGCAGTAATGCAGGTGCGAATAATAGTGCCTTAGACCAAGGTGCTGGCCCAGGGTTAGGAGAGAGAACATTTGAATGCATTGTCCTTCCCATTACCTTAGTCTGTCAGGCAAGAGATGACATTAGTGATCATGAAAATGGAAAGGAAAGGATCGATGCAAGAGACACTATAAAAGTAAAATTGACAGGGCTGGTTCAATAAGTGCTTCTTGATTGATTGACTAGAAATTAATGTCTGATGCCTTCTGTGGAAAGAAAAAAAAGCACACACATTATGCAACTGTTTAAAAATTGCTCCTTTATGTTCTCCTAGCTCTTTTAATGTCATCAAATGTCACCTCTTCTGATTGTGTGCATGTAATATGACATGTAATTAATCCTGCAGGTAGCAGGATGTGTAATTAAGCATATATGCGTGGTGACTTGTAATTAAGCACACATTTATTGTGATGTGTGCATTGGTGGATGCTTCCTGGTGTGTGTAATTATACATATGTCAGATGACATGAAATCACAACTCGTTCGGTGAACTGGCTAAGGTCTCAACTCCTATCCCGACCTGTTAATTGGTATTAATCTACCTCTTTTAGAAAAACATGTTTGGTAATTGAACCTGCTCTACTCTGAAGCATAAGCTATGGAAACATTCACGGATGCCAAAAAGAGGGCTCTATTTTCTTTCAATGTGTATGCAATTGATATACATCAATAATTCAAAAGAGAATATTAGGGACAATTTCCAAACAATCTTCTATGTATAATAAAATGTTCTTACAAAGTCAACAAAATAACACAGGTTCCCCAATCATTTCTCCTGTCAAAGAAGACAGCCTGGAATGGCAAGAGTGTATTGTGTAGTCCTTAGTAATCTTCAGACAGATCTTAAGCCATTCTATCTATCAATGAAGCCTGACTTGTCCACTTAGGATTGGTTTTGGGAGTCAGACTGAACTTAGTTCAATTCCTACACAGCCATTTATTAACTTCATTGGACAAACTACTTGTCCGCTTTAAGCCTCAGTTTTTTAACTTGTAAAATAAGAATAATAATGATAGTATCTTGCTCAAGGTTATTAGGATCAAGCAAGTTTGCATCAAAAGGCTTAGCCGGAAGTGAGACACACACTTCTTAACTATGTACACTTATATATATTATCGTTTTCAACCCTCACCATAATTCCACAACAGAGATATTATTCCATGTTATAAATAGGGATGTTGAAGTTCAGAGGAGTTTATAGTCTCACACAGCTATTAGGAAAGGAAGAAGTTCAAAGCCAGCCTATCAATGCTATATATTGTGCTTCTTCCTTTTGGTTATAATAAGACTTTGTTTTATTATAGGCTCTATATATAAGGGTGGCATATATATAACTTTCCAGCCTGCTGGACTCATTGGAGAAAATAGAACATAAATGTTAACAGTAGACGTGCTGGAACCAAAGAAACCTAAATAAGAGTTCCAGATCTATTACTCATCGCTGGCGGGAGCTTAGCAAACTATTTCCCCTCTCAGATCTTCAGTTTCTTCATCTATAATATGGGGCTATTAATATCATACTCATAGTATTACCAAGATGATTAAATGCAAATTCGTATGCAGTAGTAACCACAGAACCCGGCACATAATGTTTGCTCAATGGGAGCTGCCATTATAATTCTTTTTCTTTTTCTCCTTTTTCTTCCTCTTTGCAGCCTCTCAGCATCAAACACTTTTGCATGACACCAAGTAGGATCTTCTCAGGAAATCTGTGTTCAAGTGAGTTGAACCAGATGTTTTACTGAAAACCCTTAGGCCTGGAGATGAAACTTTTTACCTTGAAACTCTTTGAACAACGGAATGGGGTTCTTCTAGACCAAGAACGCTTGTTGCTGCTGCAACAGCCTGGTAAGCAGGAGATGGACAGAAGAGGCTAGATCTCCCCAGGGCCCCAGCTTCCCAACTTTCCCAGCCCTAACCTGCCTCCTTCATCTCAGTCTTGTGATTCCACTACAAAGCCTCCAGCTTCAGACAAACACTGTCTGTCTCACATACTCGGTTATCATGTCAACAGTGAGACACAGGGCGTCGGAGTGACAGGGGTTTGTCATGAGGCTGAAATGTTTGCTGTCTGCACAGGAGAATAGTTTTGCTGGAAATAAGGAGGGAAAGAACACAGGTGCCTGATAGGGCTTGGCAGCTGATTTTATTTCTTTGTCAGAAATAATCTTCACTCTTGTGCTAAGGATAGAGCAGCTTAGGGAACTGCAGAGGGGAAGAAAGCTTAGATATCCCACCCAGATGGCACGCCAGACCCACTAAGATGGATGAGAATAGGGGCCAACGAGAGGCAGATCAGCTCCAGCCAAGGTCCCCCTCACCCATCAACTCAGAATACCATGACTTTCCTGGAGTGCCCGTCAGCCCTATACTTGCTAATGACCTTGATCTACTGGTTTGAAAGATGATAAGGCAAATTTCACTGCTGATTGTAGAAAATCCAAAGACCCTTCTCTTCATTACTCACCAGCTACCATTTTATTCCAAGACTATATGTCTTCTGATTCTGCCCTTTGATATCTTAGCTTGATTTTCCCACCTTAACACTTAATACTGTCCATCAAGGAATTTTGTCTCAGACCCATTGCTCTGGCATTCTTTACTCTTAAGAGTCACTTTAAATGCATTCAAGTGGGAGAAGAAGAAACTTTCTACTATCTGTCTGGTATTTCAACCTGAAAAGAATATTTCACTTCATACGTGTGTACACACACACATACACACACACACACACACACACACACATACAGCCTCCAGAAGAGAAATTGCTGGTCTGGATAGCAAAGCCTGATATTCACTGGGCTTCATTTAACTAGTGGGCAGGGTCACTGCTTTGATGATGAAGCATATGTGAGCCCATGCTGCCTCCCCACTAGTGACTACCATCCTGCTGAATGACAGTCCTTGTCCCAGAGCCTGTCTGAGTAAGTAGACTCAGAGTCTGTTCTGCAGACCCTACCATTTAGATTCAGTGGAATATAGAATACTTAAGTTTGTGATCACAGGCCTTGTATACCAGCATCTCTTAGCAAAGATGATTGGTCATTTGGAAAGTGGGCCCAGATACTTTTAGTCATAAAATCTGTACTTCTGTTCCCCCATTTTACCATTTTCCATATAAGCATTGTTTCCTCTTCAGTGAGTTCCAGAGGAGATTAGCGATGAAATACCAAACCCTTACCCAGAACACTTTGTAGAAGCACCATCTTGGCTTTGAAGTCCCAGGACTCACCTGGTCAGTCTTTAAACAATTCAGACAGAAATACATTACTTTTACAGTAGATCTAACAGTGATTTAATTTGATTTGGCATCTTAGTTGTGCATGTAGATAATCATCTTATCGAAGATAGAGATTTACATGTACCATATATATATAGAAGTCAGGGTTAAAAAAGATGACAATTTTGGGAAAGGCTTTTCAGATCTTAGGAATGCCACATTCAACAAACTGGTACTAATTTTCCCCTAAAGGACCAAGAACTACATTAGGTACCAGGGATTCAACATGAGTAAGTCATAGCCACTACCTCAAGAAGCCTCCAGTCTAATGGGCAGGAAGGCAAGTAAATAGGTCCTGATATACTATGAGAAGTGCCTTGTTCCAAGTGAACACAGGGCATTGAGGAAGGCGTTCTGACTCATAAGGACAAGTGGAAGATAAGTAGGGAAGGCAGAGGGCATTCCAGAAAGAAGGGCTAGAATGTGCAAAGGCAGGGAACTGAGATCAAACACGGCATGGACAAGAGGAGCTGTGTGGAGGTCAGTTTTGTTGGAGCCATGGTATAGAGTAGATGTAAATGGGGAATGGTGTATAGTGCTGCTGAGTGCAGGCTCAGAATGAGGCTACCAGAGTTCAGACCTGAGTTTTGTCCCTTACTAATTGAGAACCTTGTGTAAGTTTTCTACCTTCCCTGAGCCTCAGGCTCCTCATTTGTACAATAGGGATCACAATAGTCCCTATTTTATAAGGTTGGCATAAGGATTAAATGAGTTATTGCCTATACCGTGGTTAGAACCCTGTGGGACACAGAGTAAGTGCTGAACAGAATGGTGGCTGGATGTGATATAGACAAAGAAGGGGATGGTGGTTAGAATAAACCTTCAGAGATGAGGTTGGCAGAGCTCAGATCCTGAAGGGCATTGTTAATTGTGTCAAGAAATAAGATCTGAACTCTACCCAGGCCAGTTGTAGTAGTTCATACCTGTAATCACAGTACTTTGGGATGCTGAGGTAAAAGGATCACTTGAGCCCAGGAGTTACAGATCAGCCTGGGCAACATAGGGAGACCTCATCTCTATAAAAAATACAAAAATTAGCTGGGTATGGTGATGCACACCTGTGGCACCAGCTACTCAGGAGGCTGAGGTGGAAGGATCACTTGAGCCCAGGAGGTCAAGGCTGCAGTGAGCCATGATCACACCACTGCTCTCCAGCCCAGGTGACAGAGCAAGACTCTATCAAAAAAAAAAAA
>NW_012103743.1:3180710-3182642 GCF_000951045.1 Mandrillus leucophaeus | reverse complement strand
GAACATGTCTTTTCAGAAGACAAGGAAGCTATTGCTCTAAATGAGAACCCAAGAGAAGTCCACAAAGCCAGAAAGTCCTTTTAAAACATGAGTGCAGTTAAGTGACACTAAGAGATGAAGCAATTCTTAGTGTATTAGCCTGTGTGTATGGATGTGTGCACACACGTGTTGCTGCATGTACAGATGCATTACCAAGATTATGCCCCTTTTGCTATCGGTTAGTTTTATTTGCTCAATATACATACATTGGAGATAGGTTGGTAGACAGACAAACAGAGTTACATATATGCAGATGGACAGATTAAGGGGGAAGGGGTCATAAAGGCATCTTGACTACCCTGGTGGTTGACTCTAATAAAACAGCTCTGTTGGAATAATGCAGTGCCTGAGAGATGGGGTGTAATATGGTTAAATGCTTTTACAGTTCCCCATTAAAGTAAGTGGATGGAAATTCATAAAATATTGATAGCATTTGAAATGTGTTCATTCACAGCTCTGCCCAGAATCTCAAGTGGTAGCAGGGTGGCTGGCCCAGGCAGATGGCATGCCTGAACCACTGCAGCCCCCCGATGCCCAAGTATCTAGGATGTCATCTGGCCACCTGAGCCTAAAATGGGAGTACAGTGAGAGTCAAGGTGGTGGGGTGGGGAAAGGGGGCTCATTTTTCAGTTCCTATGCCCAGCAAAGAAAGAATAGACAGAGGAGGTATATCCACCGCTTACGCAAAATTGTAAAGTCAGCTCTGCAAAGTCGACAGGTATCCAAGTAGACTCATTATTTTTGTAATGTTTCTTCCACCACTCCAACCATGAGAAAGAATGAGGATTTGATTACACTCTCCACCCACTGGATGCAACTGATTGTGCCAGGAGTGAATGCCTGGACACAAGGGACTGATGAGAATCTTTACCTGGAAAATCTTAAATGGTGCTTCAGGGAACCTGCCCTTCGTTGGTGTACACAGCCACAGACTACTTGTAACCCTGCTCCTCACCATGAAGACAAAACCTTCCAAGAAGACAAAACTTGCACAAAGAGAAAAGCAGAAACAAAGACGGAAACAGTTCTTACAACATTCAGAACCTTGGTTTAGTCATGCCAGGGGAGCAACTGAAACACTGTTTTAATTGAAAAAAACAAAACTAAAAAACTTTCTGGTTTTGCCTAAGAAAAATTGACTTCTAGAATGTGTTACCTTCGAACCTATTTTACTTTATATCCTCCATATGTTATCTAGTAATTAATAATCATATATAATTCTTATTGACCATTTTCCATGTACTGATTATTTCGCTAAATTCCTTTATGAATTTTCTTATGGAGTCCGCTAAGTAATCCTATGAAGTTGCTGTTATTGTCATTACCATTTTATAGATGAAGAAACGGAGATTATAAGGGGAGACGCAGCTTCCTAATTTTGTGTATTTATTAAACAGCAGATCCAGGAGTCAAATGAGAGCAAGTTTTATGCCAACATTATGTTCTTAACCAGCATACTCTACTTCCTTCCTAAAATACTCCTGAAAATCTAGACTGACAATCTCAGAGTAGTGTGTAACTGTTCCCTGGCTCTTGTCTCCTCCAGGCAATCACTCCATCATCTACATGTTCTCACAACCAAACATGTATTGATACGGTCCCTGTCCTAAGTCAGGACCTCATCACCCCTCACTTGGGCTAGAGCTTCCTATTTGATCTCTTAGGTCCTAGTCTTTGTCAAAGAAAATCTGAACCCCACTTCAGAAGTGTCCTTTTTCTTTTTATCAAATGCTACTTTGAATCATGCTATTAGTTTGCTAGAGAATCGTCAGTGAAAACACATTTTAAACCAGACTAAGGTCAAATTCTTCATGAGATATTCAATATTTTTCACAGGCTGACCCCAAACCACCTAGCAAGTCTCCACAACATCTCCTGTTCTCTCTCCATACT
>NW_012103743.1:3174365-3179390 GCF_000951045.1 Mandrillus leucophaeus | reverse complement strand
TTATTAGTTCTATTTTTTCTGCCTTCTATTTAATTAATTTCTATCTTTATTAATGCCTTCTTTATACTTTCTTTTAGTTTACTTTCTTGCAGTTTGACTAGTTTTTCTGAATTAGGTGTTTTATATTTTTTATTTTAAAAACTATATTGGTATAGGAATTTCATGCTATTTTTCTCTAGAAAATGCTTTGGCTTTATTCCATAGATTTTTTTGTGTTATATTTTCATCATTATTAGCTTTTTCAAATAATTTTATAATTTTGTTTTTCTTTCCTCAATATTTGTTTAGTAACTGTGTTGCTAAATACATTGGTAGAGACACACCTTTAAAAATTTTTATATATTTCTATTTCTTTCAAATATCATCATAAATTTTTGTTACTTCTATTTGATGGAATTTACGGGGGGTGTATTTGTGTATGTAGACATGCATCTATGTCCTAAAATAAACATAAATTCATGGATGTTCTATGCACACTAGAAAATAACTTTTATTCTGAGTTATTAAAGTTTGGAAACTTATTTTATTGATTATCTGGTTTAGGCCTTCTAAATACTATTAGATATTGTCCACTTTATGTGCCTTTGCTTGAGTTAGATATGTTAGATACCACTATGAATTTAATTCCGTCTATCATTTCTTGTAGTGGGAATTTTCAGTGCTAAAACCAGGAATGTCCTAGGCAAACTGAACAAGTTAGTCATCCTATCTAAATTCTACCTTTTCTCAGATTATGAATCTTGATTCATTTTATCTATCTATTTTTTTTTGGTAACAGCGTCACTAAGATATAATGCACCCAGTTAACATATGGAACATAATGTTTTTAGTATATTCACAGAATTGTACAACCAATGAATGAAATGAATTAACCACACAGTGGAATATTATTTGCCAATAAAAAGGACTGCCATATTAATACATACTATAACATGGATAAACCTTGGAAGCATTATGCTAAGTGAAAGAAGGCAGTCACCAAAGAGCTCACATTATATGCTTCTGTTGTTATGAATCATGCAGAATAGGCAAATCCATAGAAACAAAAAGATTCGTGGTTGCTTAGGACTAGGGGGTTGGAGGGAAATGCAAGTTGACTGCAAATGGGTGTGGGTTTTTTTTGTTATAAAAATAACAAAATAACAGAAAAATCCAAAACATTATTTGATTTATTTTATTTTATACTTTAAGTTCTGGGATACATGTGCAGAACACGCAGGTTTGTTACATAGGTATACACGTGCCATGGTAGTTTGTTGCGTCCATCAACCTATCATCTACATTAGGTGTTTCTCCTAATGCTATCCCTCCCCTAGCCCCGCACCCCCTGACAAGCTCCTGAGTGTGATGTTCCCCTGCCTGTGTCCACATGTTCTCATTGTTCAACTCCCACTTATAAGCGAGAACATGTGGTGTTTCGTTTTCTCTTGTTGTGTTGGTTTGCTGAGAATGATGGTTTCCAGCTTCATCCATGTCCCTGCAAGGGACATGAAGTCATCCTTTTTTATGGTTGCATAGTATTCCATGGTGTATACATGCCACATTTTCTTTATCCAGTCTATCATTGATGGGCATTTGGGTTGGTTCCAGGTCTTTGCTATTGTGAATAGTGCTACAATAAACATATGTGTGCATGGGTCTTTATAGTAGAATGGTTTATAATCCTTTGGATATATACTCGGTAATGGGATTGATGGGTAAAATGGTAATTCTGGTTCTAGATCCTTGAGGAATTGCCACCCTGTCTTCTACCACGGTTTAATTAATTTACACTCTCACCAACAGTGTAAAAGTGTTCCTATTTCTCCACATCCTCTCCAGCATCTGTTGTTTCCTGACTTTTTAATGATCACCATTCTAACAGGCATGAGATGGTATCTCATTGTGGTTTTGATTCGCATTTCTCTAATGACCAGTGATAATGAGCTTTTTTTCCTTGTTTCTTGGCCATATAAATGTCTTCTTTTGAGAAGTATCTGTTCATATCCTTTGCCCACTTTTTGATGGGGTTGTTTTTTTCTTGTAAATTTGTTTAAGTTCCTTGTAGATTCTCAATATTAGCCCTTTGTCAAATGGATAGATTGCAAAAATATTCTCCCATTCTGTGGGCTGCCTGTTCACTCTGATGATAGTTTCTTTTGCTGTGCAGAAGCGCTTTAGTTTAATTAGATCCCATTGGTCAATTTTGGCATTTGTTGCCATTGCTTTTGGTGTTTTAGTCATGAAGTCTTTGCCCTTGTTTATGTTCTGAATGGTATTGGCTAGGTTTTCTACTAGGGTTTTTAGGGTTTTAGGCCTTACGTTTAAGTCTTTAATCCATCTTGAGTTAATTTTTGTATAAGGTATAAGGAAGGGGTCCAGTTTCCATTTTCTGCATATGGCTAGCCAGTTTTCCCAACACCATTTATTAAATAGGAAATTATTTCCCCATTGCCTGTTTTTATCAAGTTTGCTATTTATGACAAACCCACAGCCAATATCATACTGAGTGGACAAAAGCTGAAAGCATTCCCTTTGAAAACCAGCACAAGACAAGGATGCTCTCTCTCACCATTCCTATTCAACATAGTATTGGAAGTTCTGGCCAGGGCCATCAGGCAAGAGAAAGAAATAAAGGGTATTCAATTAGGAAAAGAGGAAGTCAAATTGTCTTTGCAGATTCCATGATTGTATATTTAGAAAACCCCATCGTCTCAGCCCCAAATTTTCTTAAGCTGATAAGCAACTTCAGCAAAGTCTCAGAATACAAAATCAAGATGCAAAAATCACAAGCATTCCTATACACCAATAATAGAGTGCCAAATCATGAGTGAACTCCCATTCACAAATGCTACAAAGAGAATAAAATACCTAGGAATACAACTTGCAAGGGATGCAAAGAACCTCTTCAAGGATAACTACAAACCACTGCTCAAGGAAATAAGAGAGGACACAAACAAATGGAAAAACATTCCATGCTCATGGATGGGAAGAATCAATATCGTGAAAATGGCCATACTGCCCAAAGAAATTTATAGATTCAAAGCTATTCCCATCGAGCTACCATTGACTTTCCTCCCAGAATTAGAAAAAAACTACTTTAAATTACATATGGGACCAAAAAAGAGCCCATATGGCCAAGACAATCCTAAGCAAAAGAACAAAGCTGGAGGCATCATGTTACCTGACTTCAAACTATACTATAAGCCTACAGTAACCAAAACAGCATGGTAGTAGTACCAAAACAGATATATAGACCAATGGAAAAGAACAGAGGCCTCAGAAATAACACCACACATCTACAACCATCTGATCTTTGATTTATTTTATTTTCATTAGGCTGATATATATTCTTTTCTTTTTCTCTTTCTTTTTCTTTTTAAAATTTTACTTTATTTTTGACCTGTCTATCTCTCTTAGTCTTAGTTTGCTGTATCTCTTGTTGATAGAAGAGTATAGAATTTGTTTTGTTAGAGAAGCTAGATTTTTTAAACAGGTGAATTAAGCCCTGACATTTATTGATATGGTTGTTATATTTGTCCTCTGCTGTGTCATATTATCTAGTATTATAAGTATACTATGTTTTAGGCAACTGGTTTTTTAAAATGTAATTTATTTTATGTATTTCTATCTTTTTAAGGCGTTTTTTCAGGGGAGGGAGTGGAGCACTTAGGAAGGTTTGTATTTTTGTCCTAATTACCTTCTGTATACCTTTGTATAATACTTCTTGTCTCCCCTACTGCCAATGTACAATTTGGTACTATGAATAATACTGAAATTTGCTAGAAGCATCTTCCTCACCTTTTTATATCCCAGCAACTAATTTGAAACAAGATCCTTTTACTCATTTACTTACTTATAGTTAATAACTATAAAGACCTCATAAGCTTAATATACTTTTCATATGCTCTATCCTTTACCTCCTTTTTAAAAATACATGTATTGTTCCTACAGTTTCAGGGCATATAGGTGTTATAGCCTATACTTTCTCCCTTATAACCATTATTTATACTTAGTTCCACAGGCAGGTATATACTTAATGCTTACCACCAGGCCTCCTGTTAGTGTCTCTCTAGTCATTTTCATTCTCTGGTAGTTTGCTGTGGAAAGGCTCCTGGGAACAATATTTCCTAAGTTCTTGCTTGTTGATAGCAGTTTGTCTGCAGTCTTTACACTTGAAAGTAAGTTTGGCTAGATTTATAATATATGGCTCATATTTTCCTTCCTTGAGTATCTTAAAAATGTCACTCCATTGTCTCCTGGCATAAAGCGTTGCTGTCAAAAAGTCTGACAACAATCGGATTTTCTTTCCTTTTTTAAGTGACTTACTCCTTTTGCCTCAGAGCCCAGAATATGTTCTAGGATGTTTTAGCATTGGTCATTTTGGGTCATTTTTCTCAAGTACTATACAGTGTTCTTTTTCAGTATGTGTTTTCAATCTTTCATTGTTCATTTTTAATTTTAGGAAAGCTGCTTTAAAGTGTTATTTTGATTCACTCTGCTTTTTCTTCTCTGTGAACTCTTATTATATACAATATGCGCGTGTGTGTGTTCTTTACTTATCTTCTATTTCTGCCACTTTGAAATATTTTTAAATCTCATCTCTCACTTGTTTTGATATTTAAAATTTTATTCCTTTTCACTTTCATTTCATAAGGCATTGTCTGCTGTATGTATTCGCTTGTGTGTTTTTCCAGTTTCATCTTTATTTCTGAAATGACATTTTTATTGCCAATTATTTCTTGAATTCTATAACCTCATTACTAACTTTTTATTTTTCTGATTTATGTTTTTCTTTCATCTCTCCATAATTTCATTAATTTCTTTTGGTTCATTTCAGAGTTTTAGGCTACAGTTTCCATCTGTTTTGTAGGAATTTTTATGGTGTTTTATTGTTAGTAGATTGCTAATAGAGATTTCATTCTCAATCTTCTTTATTAATACCTTTGTATGGGACTCAAACTTGATCCTTTTTTGTTGCCTATTCTTATGTGAAATTAATTTTCTTGTGCTCTTGGGAGGAAGAAGTGAGTCAAAACAGATTTT
>NW_012103743.1:3163159-3174315 GCF_000951045.1 Mandrillus leucophaeus | reverse complement strand
AGAAGAGTATAGAATTTGTTTTGTTAGAGAAGCTAGATTTTTTAAACAGGTGAATTAAGCCCTGACATTTATTGATATGGTTGTTATATTTGTCCTCTGCTGTGTCATATTATCTAGTATTATAAGTATACTATGTTTTAGGCAACTGGTTTTTTAAAATGTAATTTATTTTATGTATTTCTATCTTTTTAAGGCATTTTTTCAGGGGAGGGAGTGGAGCACTTAGGAAGGTTTGTATTTTTGTCCTAATTACCTTCTGTATACCTTTGTATAATACTTCTTGTCTCCCCTACTGCCAATGTACAATTTGGTACTATGAATAATACTGAAATTTGCTAGAAACATCTTCCTCACCTTTTTATATCCCAGCAACTAATTTGAAACAAGATCCTTTTACTCATTTACTTACTTATAGTTAATAACTATAAAGACCTCATAAGCTTAATATACTTTTCATATGCTCTATCCTTTACCTCCTTTTTAAAAATACATGTATTGTTCCTACAGTTTCAGGGCATATAGGTGTTATAGCCTATACTTTCTCCCTTATAACCATTATTTATACTTAGTTCCACAGGCAGGTATATACTTAATGCTTACCACCAGGCCTCCTGTTAGTGTCTCTCTAGTCATTTTCATTCTCTGGTAGTTTGCTGTGGAAAGGCTCCTGGGAACAATATTTCCTAAGTTCTTGCTTGTTGATAGCAGTTTGTCTGCAGTCTTTACACTTGAAAGTAAGTTTGGCTAGATTTATAATATATGGCTCATATTTTCCTTCCTTGAGTATCTTAAAAATGTCACTCCATTGTCTCCTGGCATAAAGCGTTGCTGTCAAAAAGTCTGACAACAATCGGATTTTCTTTCCTTTTTTAAGTGACTTACTCCTTTTGCCTCAGAGCCCAGAATATGTTCTAGGATGTTTTAGCATTGGTCATTTTGGGTCATTTTTCTCAAGTACTATACAGTGTTCTTTTTCAGTATGTGTTTTCAATCTTTCATTGTTCATTTTTAATTTTAGGAAAGCTGCTTTAAAGTGTTATTTTGATTCACTCTGCTTTTTCTTCTCTGTGAACTCTTATTATATACAATATGCGCGTGTGTGTGTTCTTTACTTATCTTCTATTTCTGCCACTTTGAAATATTTTTAAATCTCATCTCTCACTTGTTTTGATATTTAAAATTTTATTCCTTTTCACTTTCATTTCATAAGGCATTGTCTGCTGTATGTATTCGCTTGTGTGTTTTTCCAGTTTCATCTTTATTTCTGAAATGACATTTTTATTGCCAATTATTTCTTGAATTCTATAACCTCATTACTAACTTTTTATTTTTCTGATTTATGTTTTTCTTTCATCTCTCCATAATTTCATTAATTTCTTTTGGTTCATTTCAGAGTTTTAGGCTACAGTTTCCATCTGTTTTGTAGGAATTTTTATGGTGTTTTATTGTTAGTAGATTGCTAATAGAGATTTCATTCTCAATCTTCTTTATTAATACCTTTGTATGGGACTCAAACTTGATCCTTTTTTGTTGCCTATTCTTATGTGAAATTAATTTTCTTGTGCTCTTGGGAGGAAGAAGTGAGTCAAAACAGATTTTGTAGCTTCATAGTACTAGAGCATTCTCTTCTGTTGTTTCCTAATACAGCCTTGTGTTTTCTGAGCTCTCCCACTTTTATCTTCTTTCTTTCATCCTATTGTCTCTATCCAGCTTAATTTGGATTCTATTTCCTGCAGTTTCCCACCTATGTGGGAGTTTGTTCTAGAATGGAGCTCAGGTAGACCCTTTTGAAAGCTTACTGAACTCAGGCTATTCCAGCCCCTCTAGACCTTCTTGCGGATATCTGCAGTGCCATGCATATGAGAGTGTACAAAACCCCAGCAGATAAAGATGCTGCTCCCAAATTCTTCCCTCTGCCTTCCATTGAATACCCAATGGAGATTTGGCTCTTCTGCTTTTAGGGCCATCAGAGAACCTGTTTCACCCTTTTGTGTTTCCCCTTCCAGATGCTAACACTATACAGACCTGAAAGTGATGTCGTGTTGTCCTCAACACATCACTTTCAAACACTTTCAGATCTGGTAGTATCAGAATGATTTTGGGGTTTAGAAGCTACATTGATTATGTAGTTATTTTAGATAGATACTATCAGTAGGTTTTTGGTTTTGACACTCCAGTTCTGATTTTAGTGGTGATTTAAGGAGATGCAAAAGCCATCTCATCAATGTCATCTTCCCAGAATTTGCTGTATTGCCTTTGGAGTGATCTTTAAAAGACTCGTTTACAATGACATCCAACATGTGCAATTGCCAACTTGCCATGAATAATCACTGAATCTATGTTAAAGGTCTTTGCCTCATTTGTTACTGATTCTGTCACATGACCTCTATAAACCTCTGCAAACATGCACAATTCATGTTACTTGAGGTTATTTTAGACAAATGTGTCTTACTCAAACATTAATTCATTATTCAAAACAAACGATTGAGAGAATCTTTGCAAAGACAAAGATAAAAGTAGACTTCCTCTTTTGGGGGTATATCATTTAGAAAAAAGAAGTCTTACCTGCATGCAGTGTAGTTACTGAAAACAAGGCTGGGAGGTTAGACTGAAGTTAGGACAGAGAGAGACACAAAAGAGTGTCAGTCCCATGAGAGTTGGATGGGTTTTCTAACAACCATCAGTTCTGTAGCTCCTCGGAGAACTGAAAGCCTGGTGAGAGCTTAGTGTCTAAGACATTCTTTATGGGGAAGAGACTTTGAATACGGTCTGAGAAAATAAGTATGTTTGGATAGACAGGGCATTACAGCTGCATATGTATATTGTATATTGTATATTGTGGGAGTAGACAGAGAAGTTTATGCCAATTTGAGGGTCTCTGAAAGCACAAATGTCTTCCTTCACCTCCTGCCTGGTTGGCCAGAGAAGTCATGTCTGATTTCGAGCTCCCAGAAGCAAAAGTGATATTTCCAGCCTCTTTTTTGTTTACCAGCTCTAGATATATTAGGTTTAATAAAATAGTAGAATGTAGCAGAGATGAAGGTTTTGCTGAGCTGTGGGCTGAGGACTCTGCTGCCACCAACATGGATATCTCTTAGTTCCTTTTCTTGTCAATGTTGGAAGAGACTCATACTTTCAGAGTCCCTCCAGGCAAGTTGTCAAAGGCTAGAGTTCTGCCCATATAGTAATATGGATCTCTCACCCAACTACAATCCAAATTCCTCAGGTCTAGGTTCGGAAGTTCTCACATCCAGACACACACACTCACACTCCCATCTTCCCAAGGATTGATGACAAATACATACTTTGCTGATTATGGAGAGGAAGAGAAGGTGGTTACACTGCATACTGCATGCCAAAAATTCCTAATCTTTCCCCTGATTTTCTCAGTAGCAGATGTCACCTCCCCTTTCCTTTGCAGCTATTAGCACCATCGCCTTTCCATTTACCCTATCTCCTATACCTTTTCTGGGTGCCTTCTCCCTCCTTGTGTGTGTTCCTCGCCAGTTTCACCACTTCTTCCTTATGAAGAATGTATTTAGTCCTCCCACATCCTGACTCCTCTATTTGGCATTCCTACCTGTGATGGTTTGTATGCCTCCGCTTGACTGGGCCAAGAGATGTCCCGACAGCTAGTTAAACATTATTTCTGGGTGTGCCTGTAAGAGTGTTTCCAGAAGAGATTAGCATTTGAATTGGTGGACTTAGTAAAACAGATGGCCCTCCCCAATGTGTTGGCATCATCAAATCCATTGATGAACTGAATAGATAAAGAAGATAGAAGTAACCCTGCCTTACCTGACCACTTGCACTTGAACATCATTCTTCTATTGTCCCCAGTGCTTCTGGTTCTCGGTCTTTCATATCTAGAATCTATACCATTGGTTCTCTTACTCTCAGGCTTTCAAACTGTGCTACCCCCCAGCATTCCTGAGTCTTCAGCTTGCAACCAACGGATAGTGGAACTTCTCCGCCTTTACAAATGAGTGAGCCAATACCTTATAATAAGTCTCTTCTTGGTTATATATATTTACTCTACTGATTCTTTTTTTTTCTTTTCTTTTCTTTTTCTTTTTTTTTTTTTCTTTTTTTGAGATGGAGTCTCACTCTGTAGCCTAGGCTGGAGTGCAGGGGTGCGATCTCTGCTCATTGCAAGCTCGGCCTCCCGGGTTCACACCATTCTCCTGCCTCAACCTCCCGAGTAGCCAGGACTACAGGCGCCCGCCACCACGCCCGGCTGATTTTTTTGTATTTTTTTTAGTAGAGACGGGGTTTCACCCTGTTAGCCAGGATGGTCTCAATCTCATGACCTCATGATCCGCCCGCCTCGGCCTCCCAAAGTGCTGGGATTACAGGCATGAGCCACCGCGCCTGGCCATACTGGTTCTATTTCTTTGTAGAACCTAACTAATATACTACTCACACCTCTAATCAGACAGAGACTTTTTCCTGGAATCTATTTTCTCTATTTAAAAAAAAAAAAAAGAGAGAGAGAGAAAGGGGTGATTGTAAATATGTAAATAGCACTCAAAAATAGTCCCAACTTGGTGAGTTCATAGTTTCTTTACTGACTCAGTTTTGGAGTTCTTGTAAAACTAAGTGTTTGCTTCAAGATACTTGCTATCCTTTCCTTGCTAGCCAATCGGAACAAATGCAACAAGGAAAATAGATTATCTAATTGCTATTAAAGATGTTGGCTTTTAGTTGAACTGAAGGCAGAGGATAAAACATGCTGTTAATTGCTATCATTGCAACCTTGGCATTATGACAGATGGTCATGGAAACATGGGCTGCCAGGAGACACAAGCAATCAGAAATATCACTGTACCCTTATTTGGAACTATAATTCTGAGATTCAGAGCTACTTTACTAGTGTAAAGAATAGGATAGACATGCCACAACTGGTAATCAAAGAAAAATACTATTCTCTCTCTCTCTCTCTCTGTATGTGTGTGTGTGTGTGCATGTGCGTATGTGTGTGTGAGAAAGAGAGAGAGAAAGCGAGAGAGAGAGAGAACATATGCTAATGGAGGCATGGTAGTGAACAGTGGATAAATTTATTATACAGGCATTTGTGACCCCACTACAACAAAGCGTAGCACAGTGCAGTGATGTAAGTCAAAACTTAAGTGTCAGACAGAATGGTCTAATCAAGGAAGGAAAAGCAGCATTTATTAAGACACGTTTAACTATGTCTGTAATGACTTCCTCCCAACAATCCATTATCAGCTCCTTTGTGCAGATGACTAAAACGGGGCTCAAAGAAATTAGATAATCTGCCCAAGGTTATACAACTAATAAAATCCCCTTGACCCTTCAGCTCATGCTCTTCTGCTTTCAGGTACTGCTTCTAGAGTCCTCCTTATCCACTGACAGCTTTGAATTTCAATAAGGGTACCAGCTTGGGAATGAGAAGGGAGTAGACATTGACACCAGCTTCCCAGCAAATCTTTCCCTAACCAGGGGTCCACCAGTCTTCACCTCTCAGAGTTGATAGATCCAAGGCTGGCCACACTGGCTCAGCCCAACCAGTTGGAAGGGGCAAGCAAAAGGCCAGCTCATACTTTCTCTCCAGCCAGGCTCTGCATCCTAATCCTCTTCTGTCCTTCTAATGCTGGGATCGAGGCCCTCCCTTATTCCCCGCCAGCCTTGCTGCTGAGGATAGCAGCACAGCTGGAAAAATAGATAGGTCTTTCTAACCCTCTCATGCGTGTGCCGTGGGGCCACGTAGCTCTATAAATATGGTAATGGCTTCTCAAGCATGCCCAGACTGGAAATGAGAGGCTAGAGAGAGGCTGTTTCCACCGATAACCGCTGTGGCAGCTTTGCTGGAGGAGACAGTATATCTGAGCTTCGGGTCAAATTAACTCTCCCCCCTGCAACCTTGAGTAGATCCCCTCTCCTCCCCTTCCTACCCTATTAATCACCTGTACCCACCTGTTCCCTGATTACATTGATGACATCCACAAAGGGAAGGAGGCAAGCAGCAGCTCATGTTTCGTCTATTACCAGGAGGCCCAGACTTGTGATTAAAAAAAAAAAAAATACACCAGCAACAACACAGCTACATTGATGTGTACAATAGGGAACCAGCTTGACAGTTCCCTGCCGTGGCCCCGCTGAGAAAAGCGACAGCTACAATAAAAAGCCAAATGCCTGCTCAGCCTAAACAACCACATGGTCAAAGATGCTGTCTGTAGCCAGCGTTTCTCAGCTTTCCTTTCTGCTAAGAGAGTGGACAGTGACACTGCCCCCTCCCCCACTCCAACCCACTAAATGCCCTGGAAATACTGTCTATGGGAAATGGTGACTGGGGTTCTAGAGTGACTTTAAACAAAGCTCCTAACATGGCTCTAAACCTCAGTGCCTTCCTTTTCGGTCAGATGAAAATGATAATGCCTTCCTTCAGGTGGTTAGATAATGATTTTGAAGTCTTAGTCAATGCTTCTCCTTCTTCTACCTGCCCCTCCACATCCTTGTTCTATTTCTTCCCAGTGTGACCACTCCCTCTCACAAGCAGTAGCAGAACCATGTGGCTTGCATTGCTTTGGCAAAGGTACAGTACTGCAGAAGAAAAGAAAAGGTTTCCTAGTGCCAGAAGTCCAGGGTCCAGAGGGTACTCAGGGGGACAAAATGCTGAGCAACTTAGCCTTTTTTTATTCCATGAAACCCTTTGGCATTGCAGTGATGCCTATGGATACCTTCTTAACATAATGTTTTTACGTGCATAAACCATCTTAAAAATGTTTTTAAGGGGTAAAATCGTGACTCTTGTACAAATATCAAGTGAACGTGTTTCAAAGTTTTTATTTAACTTGCTAATGAATGAGGAAAATCAGTTAGGTGTTACAAACTGGTTCAAAGGGGAATTCAAAGAGCAGAAACATGCAGGCACTCAGCGATGCTGAAATGCATGCATTAATACATGCAAAACTTGCTTGTAAGTGGGAAAGGCCGTAAGTGGAGAGGTTGGGGAAATCAAAATTTGCTCTAATAAGCAAATTTCACCTCTGTGGAAAAGAATTATTTGCATTGCTCTCAGTTTTTCTCAAGTTCATAGCTATAAAATAGCTCAAGGGCAATGAAAGATGAAGTCCACTATAGAGTCGGACAACCAAAGGAGGCATTCGAGGTTGTCCAGCATCTTATAGGAAACTAATATTCATTATGTTGCCATTTCAAAGTTCTGTGTTTTTCTTACAATTTTTTTCCTAGCAAAATAGATAGAAAGAGAGAGGAAACTAATTATTTTGGAATACACTCATTAAAACACTTGAAAATTTTGTGATAGAGTAATATATCTACTTATTTACTAACATGTTAATTAACACAGTATCACAATGAATACTATAATTTTGGTGGAATAATGTAAATCAACAGTATTTCAGAATATCTGCAATGACTATGATTGGCTATGAAAGTATCTGTCATTTTTCTGCGTGACAAAGTCATAGGTATTGCCAAAACCAATGTGTTTGTGGCTTACATTTATAATGGAAAGAAGGAAATAATAAATTTACATTCAAAATTTGTAAAAATAAAGATAAACTTTTTTTTCATTCAAGTTTCTGGCTATTCGGAATCTGTAAGACGTCCTATTAGGAACCTCTGAGTTAGAGAAAGAATTCCCGTTAACTCCTAATGATGAGATTAACAATGATAACCGAAGTCGGAGGAAGAGGGAAGATGAAAAGTGAAACAAATTAAGTGAGTTTCATATTATTGAAGAAGCTGTACTTGGCTCTATCTTCTCAGAGGTAACCAAGGAATTAGAGGAACCCAACATAGGCATAGGGACTCTGAGAATGGAGAGTAAATATGCTCATATTTCTTGGGTAGAAACCTAGAAGCTTACAAGACCCCACAGCCTGGGGAGATGGCACTGAGACAGTCTACTGGAGTTACCCAAAAATCATGACAACGCTCCTGGGTGATGACACAAGCGTGGAGTGAGAAGATGATCAACCCAAAGAGACCTGTGGCCAAAAAGATGGGGGGATTCAGCAGGGACCTGATAAGCTCTTGTCCTGTTGTAGAGTGGTGACTTAAAGTAGAATTTACATCCAGTTATAAGTGGGGAAAAAAGTCCTATTCCTTGCACACCCAAGTTTGTGGGCTAAATACTGCCTCTGGTTTATTCTACTTGAGAAATATCTTCTAAATCTAACTCTTCCTATTCCCCATGGTCACATCATTGATTCAGACTCCTTACACAGGGACTCAAGGCCCTTTACAAAATAGCTTCATATTTTTATCTCTCCCTCCTTTCCCCACATGTCCCAGCATCCCCAGCTGCTACCTGCTTTGCAAGTCACTCTGTTCTCTGACACCCCCATGGTTTGAACTGCACTGTATTCTTGGCCTTGAATGCCACACCAACTATTATCAACCCTTAAAACTCTTCCCTGAGGGAAAGTTTCATTTTCCTTGGCATACACCCTTTACTTTGGCCTAGAATACCTCTATTCCCTAAATGTACTTCCTCATCTACTAAATTTCTATTTATCCTTCATGACCACACCCCTTCAGCATAAATGTCTCTCCTGTAAAGACCTCCAGAGCCTCTTCTCTCAAGGTATTTATCTCCCTCTGGTTCCCATAACAAACACTATTCAACAGATAAAAAGGATGGGGCCAAAGAGCAAGAGGAGGAGACGAAATAATCTTTTGTTTCATACTATCATGCATTAAGTACCAACTTGTTCAGGTCTCAGAGTTATTAATGAGGAGAGCCAGAATTCAACCTTGGGCTATGATTTTAAAGCCCCATGTTGTTGATGATGATGTGGCAATGCCACCTCCTTTATAGCGCTTTCCTAATATGCTCACCTACAATTCTTCTCCCTATTTAGGATCAAGAGCAGGGACAGTGTCTTTTATGTCATTAGCGTATAATAGCATTTCTAAACAGTCACAGAACTTTTAACAGTAACCTTCGCCAATCACCAATGAATGCCTACTGGTTGGTCAAGTTTTGACGTGGCAGCCCAGGTAGCTCAGGAATGATCCCTGTCCTCCTGGAATATATATATTGTAATGAGGATAGAGACACCAATCAAATTAAGACAAAAATATACGTGTAATTACAGATTGTGATATGTTTTGTTAAGTAATAGAACAGACAAAAAAATGGGATAGCTTTATTTCTATGTGGAGAGAAGTGTCTAGGGCTGGCCTCTTTGAGGAAGTTATATTTTGGTTGAGGCTTAAGGATGAGCAGGAGCCACTGATCAAAAGAAGAGTCCAGGAATAGCATTTTAGGCAGAGGTGACAGGCTGTGCTAAGAAGGCATTTGGCAGACTAGAGAAATGAAAAGACCAGTGCAGATGGAATAGAGTAATAGAGTGATGAGGTTGAGGGAGTAGGCAACATCCAGATTATGTGGGCTCTGCATTCATTCATTTATTCCAGATATATTTATAAAACATCTGCTAGGCATCTCCACTCTTATACAGCTATAATGGCTATCCAAACAGACACAGCTCCTGCCTCATAAGCTTACAATCTAGAGGAGAGGCAGACATGACACTAATAATAACACAGGTTAATGTATAAGTATATGTGACCTAGTCTACAGGGAGAGAGGTGCCATAAAAAGTGTATGGGTTGGACTATACTCCCTCAAAAGATATGTTGAAATCATAACCCCCAGTTCTTGTGAATGTGACCTTATTTGGGCAGATGCAATCAAGTTAAGTAAGGTGAGTTCATTACGTGGATTCATATCTGATATGACTGGTATCCTTGTAAGAAGAAAAGAAGAGACACGGGAACACAGACACACAAGAGGAGAACTCCAAGTGAAAATGGAGGCAGAGATTAAAGTGATGCAGCTGCAAGCTGAGGAATGCCACAGATCATCAGAAAACACCAGAATCTAGGAAGAGGCAAGGGAGGATTCCTCTACAGGTTTCAAAAGGAACATGGCCCTACCAATACCTTCACTTTAGACTTTGAGCCTCCAGAACTATGAGAAAATACATTTTTGTTATTTTAAGCCACTCAATTGGTGGTGCATTATGGCAGCCCTAGCAAACTAATATAGAAGACTTCCCAGAAGAAGTGACATTTGAATAAATCCTGTCTTTCCAACCAAAAACGCTAGGGATCTATTTGGCCATGAGATGTTGGGATGTCTTGACCAGAGGACTTTTTTCTCGATTTCTGATTTTTTAATATTTCTAAATCTGCAAATTTCATGAAAACATCCTGACATCTAGCTTCTATGCAAAGAACCATACATAACCATGAGCTTAAGTAGAGGCTACCCCTTCAGAAAGAGCATGTGTTCTCAGGTTGCCCCACTTCCCAGTATTCTCATACCTGGCCCGCTGTATGGAACTCTTATACCTGGCCCTCTGCACTCCTTACATTTCCTGCCTGACACCTGTGGCATAATAATTGCATGAATAGGGTCTAAGATTTTAGCCAGAAAAGAGTGCAGACAAGAAGTCTGTGCAAATCTCCCCTGGAGCCCTAGTGAAAAGCACTGATTGTCACCTGTCCTCCAGAGCCCTGGCCACTTGCCTGTGTCAGTAGCAGAACAGGGAATGAAGACTATCCCACTATCTGTAATTAAATCACCGCTACTCAGCCATTCCCTTGGTCTGCAACTTATTACCGTACCCTGGATCTCTTACTCTTACTGCTGAATTCCAATGTAATGGATCTCAAGTCCCCTATGTGTTCCATAACTTGCTTTTTAAGTGGAAACGTTTACATTTTAATTGCCTAATATATTCCTATCATATTCCATCCAATAGGATGTCAGGATTCTGAACAGCGCTTAGTAAAGTAAACCAGTCTAGACTGCAGTTTCTCAATCATCAAGACGAAGTTCAGGTCAAACCCAATGGGTCCAAGAAAACTTCCAGGACAATATAATGTGAACATTCCTATTAACTAGGGAAACCAAGTCAGAAAAGCCTGGATATGAATTTTAGCTTTACTACTTCTTAGCTGTTTGACCATGGGCAAATTACTTGACCTCTCTGAGTTTTATCTGTAGTATGCACACAAAAATGGTCTATTGCACAGGGCCCCTGTGATGATTAAGTGAGATAATCATATAGTCATTTCTTAATACAATGATCGGTAGGTATGTAACAAGCACACTTTAAAGCTGGCTGTTGCTGTCACTTTTGTTTTTTTTTTTT